>NC_133617.1:285793487-285978487 GCF_048593235.1 Sminthopsis crassicaudata | reverse complement strand
GCATTGAAAGGTGGTTAGTCGTTGACCCCAAGTCATCAAGGATCGAAGGAAACCTAAAGTTTTCAGGATCTCTGGGGAAATTGTTAAGGGAGAAGAACAAATGGATTAGGTCCAATGATGGTTGGGGGTGGGAAAAGGTAATTCTGCTTTTGGAGAAAAAACATAAGTGGAAAGAAGTCTATGAGAGGTTTGAAATTTAATTAATAATTAAATTAATAACTGGAAAATAAATCTTACAAAAAGCTGAAGGAGTTGAAATAACTTATTTTGCCTTGAGCTTTTTGGATCTTGCCTTTTCCTCTTTCATATATGTATGCCATATTTACTTGTATTGCTGGTTTTTCATTCCTGTTAGAGAATAAACTATTTGAAATCAGAAACTGCATCTTTCTCCTTTATAAAATCAACATCAAAACCAAGAATAAACTGTATTTATTCATTCAAATTGAATTTAAATGAGCATTTTTATTCCAGATTGCTTCTGAAGGAAAAGAATAAGTTTTTCTTTACTTTCCTTCCTTCCTTTCTTTTCTCTTCCCCCTTCTCCTTCCTCTAAACTCCTTCCCTTTTATCTCCTTTCTCCCTCCCCATTTTCTCCCTTCCATCTTCCTTCTCCTCCGTCACTTTCTTCTTCTTCTTCTTTTATTCTTTTCTTCATCTTTTTTCTTTTTCTTTATTCTTTTTCTCCTCCTTTGTCTTCCTTGCTCTTCTTAGTCTTGTTCTCATTCTCCTTTCTTTTTCTTCTCCTTCTTCTCTTTTTCTTCCTCCTCCTCCTCCTCCTCTTCCTCCTCCTCCTCCTCCTCCTCCTCCTCTTTCTTCTTCTCTTTCTCCTTCTCCTTCTCCTGGCACACAGTAGAAACTTAAATGCTAGTTGACTAACTTCCTATTGCTTAACCTTTGATGGAGGGAGACTATGGCTCTCAGAATATACCAGTAATTTCTGAGAGCAAAATTCAGTAAATTTTAGTATGCCTGTAATCTCTTCTCTTCTGTGGGGTGGTTGAGTTTGGTAATTCTCTTCAACTTAGAAATTTTGAGGAGGTCAACCTATATTGATTGATGTCCATACTAAGTTTGGCACCAACATAGTAAAACTCCAAGAACAGTAAACCACCAGGTTTCTTAAAGGGAAGTAAATGACTTAGGTTGGAAATGAAGTCAAACTTCCCATGTTGATGGGTAGAATTTGAGTGAGCTAAAGTAGCTAAACTTTTTGTCTGTCATTTTGTTAATCAACATTTTACTAAGCACATACCACAGATAAAAAAAATGTTCTAAGCACTGGGATAAAAAGAAAATTAAAAGCAAGTTCTTGTCCTCAAGGAGCTCACAATTTAATAAGAGGAGATAAACAACTATAACATCCAAGCAACATATGCATTAAATTGGGCAAAGTGTCAGAGGGAAAATAACTAAGATGAAGGAGAAGTGGGAAATAACTTTTTTCATGAGGTAATCTTTTATCTGGGACTGCAAGCAAGGCAGAGAAAGCAAGAGGCAGAGATAAAAAAGGAGAAAATTCCAGGGATGGAGGAAAGACAATGAATATTTACAAAGTTGGAAAATGAGTTGTTTTCCTGTTTGGGAAGCAGTAAATAGGCCAGTATCACTGGTTAGCAAAGTATGGTGAGGAGACGGGATAGGAAGTAAGAGAAATGGGAAAATAGAGAGTCAGGGTTTGAAGAGCTTCGAACTTTAAATGAAAAATTTCACATTTGATACTAGGGATGATAGGGAACTAGTAGAGTTTATTAAGTAGTATGTAACCTTGTTCTTCATTTTAGGAAGATCACTTTGGCAGTCAAATAATGGATAGTCTATAGTTATAAGAGATTTTGTGTTAGGAAGATAAACCAAAATGGTACTATTATGTTCTAGGCATAAGGAAATGAGATCCTGAACTGTTAGGATTATTACTAGATGCTAAGTCAGTTGTCTGGTACTTAACAATTCTCTAGCTCAGAGTTCACACCTTTAAAGAAGTTCAAACCTTTAAAAGAGTTTACGTCTTTAAAGGAGTTTGCTCATTGGTTCTGTAAGGAGTTCCCACAAGCCCATGGAGTACCCACATGCCCATTCTCTGGGAGGATATAACGAGCTAACATTAAGTGGGAAAATCAGTCTGGAATGGGTCAAGGAGAAGACTTCCCAGGAGAACTTCAGGGAAGCTCAAGGAGATTAAGAGGGAGGATTCAGTGGATTTGCAAATCCAGCAGATTCACAAGTCTAAAGGAAAAGCCTGCTCATGGACTTCCAGGAGATTCTCATCTAGGATTGAATTCTGGGAAACCCACAATCCCACACTCTTGGAGACAGAGTCTGATTCCCACACTCTAGGAGATTCAGAGTCAAGATTTCATTCCCATGTCTACCTTCGTGCTGGCTGGAGGCTTTGGATTCAGAAGGAGCTAGAGACTGAAGCTGGCTGGAGACATTCTGACAGGAAAAGATTCAAGACTTTGAAGGACACAATATAGGATCTGGATTTTAACTCCTGGCTGCATTTTGGGATTATTGAACTGAAACTAAAACTAAGGCTGCTTCCAGAAGCTCCCCAAGAGATCTGCTCCCAGAGAATGATCACAATTTAGAGACAAGAGAACGTTATACCGAACCAAAGTCCTGACAATGTCAGAGGAGAGAAGAGCACACACAAAAGAAATATTATGAATGTAAAACCAAAAGGCCTTGGCAAGAGAGTGAATGTAGCGGATGAGAGAGAATGAAAATCTAACGAAGACATTTATGTTGTGAGCCTGGGCTACTGAGTGGATGGTAGGGAAGATGTGAGAGAAAGAGGGAGAAAAAAGGAAGAAATGAAGGAGGAAAGGGAGGAAAGATAGTAAAAAAAAAAAAGAAGGTAAATATAAAAGAAATATGAAAGAAAAAGAGTAATTTTTTTAAAAAAGTGTTTAAAATAGAAAACAAAGAGGAAAAATTCATTTGAAGAGGCATAGAGGAATTGCAATTTTTGTCAAGATGTGGGATGGTGGAAAAGGATAGGAAGAAGGCTCATTAAAGTTTTAGAACTATAATAGATTTGAAAAGCAGCTAGATAATTTGATCGATAGAAGGTAGACGAATATGGACTCATGAAAATCTGAGTTCCAATCTAGTCTCAGACATTTACTAGCTATGTGATTCTGGGCAAGTCATTAATTTAACCTTTTGTTTGCCCCTGGAGAAGGAAATGGAAAACCACTCAATCCCATATCTTAATTTTAAAACTTAGTTGTACACTTTTAGTGTTTCTTCATTACCTAATGAATAAAGTATTAATTCTTTATACTGGCATTCAAAGCCCTCAACTATTTGTATCCAATTTCATGTCACTCTAGTCTCCCTTCAAATATTGCCTATCCCAGCAAAACATGTCACTATATGCTCTAACTCTCCTTCCTGCTCCTGTCTTCATGAATTTCTTTCAGATCTCTTTGAAAGAAGAAATCAGTTCAATGTTTCTGTCCTTGAATTTGCCAACCCACAAGATAATTTTAATTTTAAATTTTTTGGTATCCCTATCTCAATCCCCCATCTCCTTTTCGTCTTTTCCATACACAAATTGAGAGTTGGGTAGGGAATAAAAATAAAACCCTTGCAGTAAATATATATATAATCTCAAAGGACTGTGAAACTGTGGATACCCTATGATCCAACAGTGTCACTATTAGGTTTGTATTCCAAAAAGATCATAAAATAAGGGAAAGGACCTACATGCGCAAAAATGTTTGTAGCAGCTATTTTTGTGGAAATTGAATGGATGCCCATCAATTGGGGAGTGGATGATTAAATTATGATAAATAAATGTAATTGAATTTAATTGTTCTATAAGAAATGATGAGCAAGCTGATTTCAGAAAGGTCTGGAAAGACTTTACATGACCTGATGCTGAGTGAAGTGATCAGAATCAGGAAACCATTGTATGCAATAATAGCAAGATTATGTGATGGCCAACTGTGAGAGATAGTTCTCAGCAATATGGTAATCCAAAATAATTCCAGTGGACTTAGTTAGAAAATGTTAAGCCCATCCAGAGAGAGAACTACAGAGACTGAATATACATCAAAAAACACAATTTTTCACTGTTTTGTGTGTGTATTTTCTTTTTTCCCCATGGATTTTCTTTCTTTCTTTTTTTTTTTTTTTTTTTTTGATTTTTCTTTCACAACATGACTATTATAGAAATATGTTTAAAATAACTCTATGTATATGTATATCAGATTGCCTGTTTTTTTTTTTTTTCTTTTGAGAGTAAGGGAGAGGGAGAAAAATTGGAACTCAAAATCTTACGAAATTTAATGTTGAAAACTATCTTTAAATTTAGAAAAAATACTATTGAAATAAAAATGCATAACCAATCAAAAAATTCATAATCAATCAAAAGAAATAATGTCTACATTGATTTCATCCAAAAATTGTGACTCCTTTTATATCTTAAGTATAAATAAATATAACCTTGGTTTCAGGAAGTGGACAATATGCTTTAACATGTATCCCCTAGAGCCATGATTGGATATTTCATTGATTATAAGTCTAAGAATTTCAAAGTTGTTTTGCTTTGTCACTATTCTCCTTTTTAAATTCATAATCTTCACATGATATGAATTCACATTGGCATGCTACCAATATCAGAAATGGTTTTAAATAAGGTTTCATGGATATATATAGAAGGACATCTTTGGAATCCTGACCAAATGTCTCCAAGTCAGACTATATTTTCTATCTTGAAGAAAACAGGAAAATCCTTGAGTCTGACCATCTTTTTCCCTTTTGATTAAGAAATATTATACTGGAATTAAATCTACCTATTCCGGTCTAGGGGCATGATGTTTAAGGCTCAAGCCACTTTCCTGTTAACTCTTTTTAATGGGAGGAAAAGATAACCCAAAATTACAAATAAGTTCAACTTTTTCCCATAAAATGCTATTTATGTAAAAGACCATCACATGCAGTGAATAGTCAGTAACCCTTTTATCCCAGCTGGTAGCAAACACAAATTGAAGGGATTTTTATTTTTTTTGGCTTTGTATATATTATAAAATAAAAAAAGTGAGTGAGCTTTCTAAATGGGAATAACCTGGCACCTCAGTCAATCAAGAAAGGTCATAATCTCACCCAAGAGATAGTCTCCAGAATCTTTAGGGAGGTTCCTTGGAAATTAAAGTTTATTCAGTATTTATGTAAAATATTTTGTGCATGCATGACTAAAAGAAGGCACCCATGTGGAATATACTAGGGATCTGCTTCTGAGAGAAAACAACTAGGATGAGTTGTTTTGTATATGAGTGTATGAGAGTAGTATATGAATAACAACTCATCCTAGTATAAAAACAGGAGCCTTATCTTTCCATTGATTACACAGCTAGGAAGTGTTAAGTGTCTGGGACCACATTTGAACTCAGGTCCTCTTGAATTCAGGGCTGGTGCTCTATTCACTGCGCCATCTAGCTGCCCTTTGGTTTTGTGTCTTTAAAAGGATTACTTCAGACAGCTACACACTATAATATATAGATATAAATAATTCTGTTTCTGCTCTCTTCACTCTTCATCTCTTTATATGTTTTCCTCAGTTTCTATGAGGAAATATTTTATTTTGCTTATATATCACACTCTGTTCAGACATTCCCCAGATGGATGGGTACCTCCTTAGTTTTGAGTTCTTTATGAAAACTAAAAAAGTTGCTATAAGTTATTTTGCATATACGGATCCTTTCCCTCTTCTTTGATCTCCATAAAATTTGAACCTAATAATGAAGTTTTTCAGTCAAAAAACATGCACAACTTAGTGACTTTTTGAGCATAATTCCAAATTTACAGCTTTACAAGGATTCATCAGAGTGCTCTTTTTTTTACATAGCCCCCCCCAACAAATGTCATTTTTTTCTCTTTTCTTTTTCTTTTTATCAATTATCTTTATCAGTATGATGGAGATGAGATAGAAACTCAGTTACTCTAATGTGTATTTTTAATAAGATTTTGTAATATTTTAAAATATGCTAATCCATAAAGTTTTTAGAATTAAAGTATTTTCTTTCTAAACTAAGCTTTTTCAATCTACTTCATTGCTTCTTACTATCTATAGAACATCAACAAAGCAGAAGTCTATTAACAAACTTGTCTCCTTAATTTAATTGAATGAGAATCTCAGATTGTGCTATCATTAGAGCAATTGATTCTGACTGTGATAATATATATATATATATACATATATTTAATAATAGCCTTTTATTTTCAAAATATATGCAAAGATATTTTTCAACATTTACCCTTGCAAAATTTTGTGTTCCAAATTTTTCTCCCTCTCTTCCCCCTCCTTTTCCTCTAGGCATCAAGTAATCCATTATATTTTAGTCATGTGCAATTCTCCTATAGATATTTCCACATTTATCATGCTGCAAAGAAAAATCAGATCAAAAAGGGAAAAGAAAGAAAAAAGCAAACAACAACAAAAATGGTGAAAATACTATGTTGTGATTCATATTCAGTCCCCACATTTATCTTTCTAGATGTAGATGGTTCTCTTCATCACAAGTCCATTGGAATTGGACTGAATCATCTCATTGCTGAAAAAAATCATGTCCATCAGAGTTGATCAAGTGATAAAATATTTTTAACACATTTGATTGCAAAGATTTGTTATGAAACTTGGAAGAAGTCTTACAAACAAGAGTACTACAATAATCACTAACACTATGCCTTCAACTGTTATTCCTTTAAGTATGTTTATAACAAGTCAACAGAAATTTTGTGAAGGTTGCCAGAATGGCAGTAAAAGATCAGTTGCTATATTCTTAGTACTTCTACTGTCCCATTTCTATTAGTAGTACTATGTTTATCTTCTTGATTTCTGGCCCCCTTTAGCTTTCTGACCTTTATAATTTGTGCTACTTAAATTCAACTCTTAAATACAATTTGGCCCTTGACTCTATGACCTATCTTGTTCCTTGTTATTTAGAATTTGGATCCTGCGAAGTATTATTTTGGAGTCTGGCTTGAATTGACTCCAATAACCAACTGTTAAATTTTAGGTGTGAGAATTTGCATCTTGGAATTGACAAATGCTTTAATTAGGGCTGATTTTTTGCTTTGTTAATTGCCTCAACTTAAGAAATTAATGAAGTAAATGTTGATAATGCAAATTAAACTTAATTTTTTGAGAGATAGTTGTTAAATATCTACCAGGACAGAACTGGCCTTCAGCCAACATCAAGTTAACTGATCTACTCATCCTGTTATGCCTTTTTACAATTTAGGAATAACTGATCTTTTAGCCTTCTTCATTGGGATCAAATACTTACATCAAACTTAGTTCCAATAACTGAATCTTATTCTTAGTATCTCATATCTTTCCCTGTTTTTCATTTCAATTCTTCAAGGTTCATGGCTCAACCTTCTTTCTTTCTACAGAATTTTCAAGGGACAGGAGCTCTGTACAGAGACACTATTGGATCTATTGTTGCATATTGTCTATTGTTGCAATCTCCCTTATCAGATACTTACTTCTGTATGTCTTTATGATATCTCAATTTCCCTTCTTCCCTCAACTGGATCCTTATTCTACTAAGTCAATCCTATCATGATTCTACAAGTCCCTGAACTGGAAAACATGTGAGTTGTGGTTGAATGTTTCTTCTCCTTCATTCTCTATAACAAATCTATCTTTCAGTGTTAAATAGTATCTAATTCTGAGCTCTCTCTTAGACTATTTTACAGAATCATAGGTTTAGAGGTATAGAATTAGAAGGAATTTTAGAGGACATCTATTATAGAAATTTCTTCATTTTATAAGGGAAGAAAGCTAATAAAATACTTGAAAGTCGAGGTATCTGAAAGATCTTAGAACAGCTCTATGCACTTGGGATCTAATCAGTCAGAAATAAATGATATGATTATCCTTATTTGTTAGTTGTTTATAACCAGTACTGATCTCCATTTATAATTATATTTTTTATTATAACCTATTTCCCTTTGACCATGAACATAGAGTAGTGATCTGTTATTTAGAAAACTTTTTAAGAGTGTTCTTTCTGTTTATAAAGGAGACAGATGGGTTAAAAAAATTACATAAATGTTGAAAAAGCATTTAGGTCTAAAGATAGATTTTTTACAGAATCCCCTTTTTTAAATGACCCAATTAATCCCTAAAACCCACATTTATTAAGTGGTAAATAGTTCAGCCATGGTATTGGATGCTGATATTATCATTGCAAAATTGAAATGGTTTCTGCTCTCCATGTATTTGCATTCCATCAGGGAGGGAAAAAAAGTACATATGTAGGTATATACAAAATATATATAAGATGATGAGGGCAACACTAGCTATTTGAGAGGACTGGGAAAGGCTTCATGATTTCATAGACAGAAAGGGCCTCTGTTTCTATCTATAGCTAATTCAAAGTACTGTACAGAAAATATCAAATAAATATATATTTTTTCTTATTTCAGCTTTTGTGAACCATTAGTCAACACTTCTAGAGTTTGAAGTTAGAACCAAAACTCAATATTTAAATGTCATTCTATTCTTCAGTAGATAAGTAATCAGAGGATATGAACATATTTCTTGAAAGAATTGCAAATTACCAACAGATATGTAAGAGAATGGTTTGAATCTTTAATAATTAGAAAAATTCTAATCAAAAGAACCCTGAGATTTGATCTCATAGCCAGAAAATTGTGAAAGATGAAGATAGTCAATATTGGAAGGGTTGCAGAGTCATCCTGGAAAACAATATGGAATTGGGCTAAAAAAGGTTCATTGTATTGGACCTAGGGATTCCACTATTAGGATGTACTCTAAGGAAGTCAATGACAATTGTCACCAAAATACTTATAATAGAATATTTTCTCACATCAGAGAATTACAAATGCCCATTGATAGATATAGGCTTGTGTTATAAGAAAGTGATCGTGATAAATATACAGAAACATGGAAAGTTACATGAAATAATGTAGTGAAGCAAGCAGATGTAATATTCCAATGTGCACAATAATTAGAAAAATGTAAATAGAAAAATAACAATCACAGTAGAGTAAAAATGAAAATTATGAATAATATGCATGATCCTAAGGAATAGACATAAAAAGATACTTTGTTCTGATGCTTTGTGGAAACAGGGGACTGATAGGATAACATATAGGCAGATATATACTGCATATAATGTAGGATTTGGTTAGCAGAATTGGATGTTGATTACTTTTATAAAACATTTCTTTTTTTTTAAGGATTCTTATTATTATAAGGGATGGAAAAGGAAAAGAGAAGGGAGAAAAATACACTGAGAAATACAGATGATGTAAAAACAAATAGATACCAGTAAAATTTATTTTTAAAAAAGTTATTCTAGAAGAAGGATTCTCTCAAATGGCCTCTCTCCTCCTTTTTACAAGCCATCCTAGAATTCTGAATGTGTTAAGTAAGGAAACACTCAGAATCACTTGAGAGTGTGGTTTGAACATTAAACTGTGGTTTCATGATTCCTTGTGGGCTTTAGGTCTATGCTTTGGGAGCCAATCCCCTCACAATAGCTGTTTGCTGAGTACAGAGTCCAATTTAAGGCTAAGAACTTTCTTTCTTTGAGATCCTTAATGGGAAGGGATCTTTATTTCTTTGCTACTGACCAGCCACTTCACTTGGATAGTAAGCTTCAAGCATTGCCTGGATATAATTGGAAAAAGGAAGGCATTTAAAATATCATTTCCTAAGATAGTCCTTATATGTAGTAGAGAAGAAAGAGAGAAAGAGACTTAAGAGTCTTGCCTATAAATAAATTAAAATATTCTAAGATAACCCTAAGAATCTAATGTTAATTATAATTTAATAATTTATACAACATATATGAATAGATCTAATTGCTTTATAACATAAAATATGTGAATTATCCATATGATTCTTTGATGTATAGGACAGCTATTTATTTGGTCGAAAAATGTATAAAATGCATTTATTTCAGGTGAAAAATTTGAGATGATATATTCCAACCCTTTTCCCCTATATGAACTTTGTCTTTTCTTCCTAAGTCATTCTTTTCATAACTCCTTTATTAAGAACTCCAGTTCTTAAAAAAAGAACTATACATATTATAGGCCATTATTTTGGGGTGTTTTGATGGCTAGCAGGAACTAATTGTGTCTTCTTTTATAGTTTAGAGCCTAGTTTATATAACTGTGATTCATGACTCCATATAGGGTCTTTTACTGAATATGGGGGTTGCAAAATTATGATTTATTATCAGTAAATTATTTGCATATGTATTTTATATACTTATATACTTGGGATCAAGTAAAATTTTCCTCCATAATAAAGGGTCACAAGTTGAAAAAGTTTAAAAAGCCCTGGTTTAGAAATGTGAAGGTATGTGAAGTTTTTAGCAACATGGGTAGTGGGCAATAAAGAAATCAATGTGTATATACTATAGTTAAAAATACTAGAAAAGGCAGAAAGGAGGATGTCATTCTGTGCCCAGAGACTGTGTTCGGCCATCACATATTCTCTAGAATATTAGGGAAGCCTGTGATATATCTCTGGTAGAAGAATGCACACGCTGTAGTATGTGTCTAAGTAGGAGTTTTGCAGCTATGGTTGTTATTGTTATATTGTTATTTAGTGGAATCTGAGGGAATAGGATCATAAAGGATCTAAAAAAGACATAAATATAAAGAGGGATTATAGGAGGAGAACATAGTAGGCACTCAATAAGTACCTATTGAGTGAATAAATCAAAAGAAAGGGCACAAGCAAATAAAGAAGAGAGGAGATATACAGAGAAAGCAGACAAGGAAGGTTTCCTGTCACTAAATAATCTTTGTGAACATTCTTTCCACTTGCTCTTCCTATTATGAAATTTCTATGATTAACAAATTTTCTCTAACTTATGTTGACAAGGTATTTTATGAATATGATCATTTATTCTTTTGGATTTCATATGCTTACTTTTAAAATTTTGGAATTGCATGAACAGAGTATTGCTATGGCAAATTGAGAGCATGATAAATCTAAAAAAAAAGTAGGGAATAGCCTTGAGAAAGTAGAGGCTAAAACTTGGAATATGAGGTATGAAGTATAACATTTATGAAATATCTTCATCACTGAAAAAGTATTCCTACTTAGAAAATGGCAGTATAATATTGATAAAAAAGAATAAGAGAAATTCAGGGTTGAAAAGAATATTACAGACCATCTAAGCAAACAGAACAGTAATTTCCTTTATGATGTACTAATAGAAATTATCCAACTTTTGCTTAAAGGCCACCAGTGAAGGGAAAGGCACTGCAGTCCATTCAACTTGAATAATTCTTTGGAAATTTTTTTTCCCATAAACCACTTATAAATATGCCTTTCTGTAACATGCATACATTGTTCCTGTAGTTATGGAGAGCTAGTCTAATTTCTCCTTAATGTTCAGGGCAGACATTCAAATTCTGCCTCTCCCACTCTAGTCTTTGCTTTTCCTTACTAAACATGCCAGGATTCTTCTAATATGTGCATGGTATACTTTTTAGTCCTTTGACATCGTGTTCTCTTTTGTATATTCTATAGATTGTCTACATGTTTCTAGAATATGATAACCAGAATTGAATAATATACTCCAAAAGTGACCTGACCGGATCAGTGTATAGCAGAATTATTTGCTCTCGAGTTCTGGATGCTGTATTTCTCTTAATGCAGTATTGTGGAGCATAAGCTTTTTTAGCTGCCATGATACATGATGATGACGACGCTAATGATGATCTAAGATATTAGAGAAACCTGTGATATATCTTAGGCACACACTGTAATAAATGTCTAAGTAGGAGTCTTGCAGTTATGATTGCTATTGTTATATTGTCATTTAGTGGAATAGGAGAGAATAGGATCATAAAGGATCTAAAAGTATACAATAAATATACTACTATTACTGTTACCACCACCACCACTATTACTACGGTTACTTATTATTATTATAGCTAATATCTATATTGCACTCACTATGTGCCAAGCATTATGCTAAGCACCTTACAGTTATAATTTCATTTGATCCTCACAACAACCCTGGAAGAAAGGTGCAATTATTATTACCATTTTCCAGATGAGGAAAATGGAGTAACCAGGACCTTAGTGACTTGCCTAAGGTCATAAAACTAGTAAGTGTGTGAGGCTGGATTTGAACTCAGGTCTTCTTGACTCCAGATCCAATACTCAATTCACTGTATCAGCTAGCTACTTGAAGCCCACCTTATATCTTTTAAAGAAACTTCTCAGTACATCTGCTATATCCTAAATTTAGAGTTGTTTTAAACTTTACATGCATATGTATTACATTTTATAAAATTTACATGCATATAAATGAAATTTTATAAAATTCATTTCAGTTCATTGTTCTGTTTTATAGAAATTTTTTGGAGTTGAACTTTGTCATACAATGTATTAACTGCCACTTCAAGCTTCAACTCATCTGCAAATTTTGCCTGACTTCATCCAGGTCACTGACATTAATGAAATAATACAATGTCAAGGTGAGATTCTGATGGCATTCACTAGACTTGTCTTTCCAAGTGGACATCAACATATTGATATCTATTAGGTACAGTTATTCAACTAGTTCCAAATGCATCAAACTGCACCATGATCTAGTTGTCTTGTTGTCTTATCTTGTTCCTAAGGGTAATCTGAAAGACATTGCTAAATGATTCCCTGAAATCTAGATAATAGCTTTTGTATCTATAGCACCCTTCTTAAGTGCTCTATTTAGTAGTCTACTTCTGTAGGATCAAAAATGGAAAGGCATTAGCCAAATGCCTTTGGCAGTCTGGCAGGAGCTGTGTTTTAAATAAGGTGTCATATTTTAGAGAGCACTTCATTCCTTCCTGAATACTTACAAACCATAATTTTAATACAAAATATTTTAACAAATTTTGCCAGGAATAGAAGTTAAATCCTCTGGTCTATATTTTGCATAATCCTGCCTTCTTTTTGGAATGTCATGACTCCATTCTCCTTTACTTTCTTCTGTGATATTGTAGTATTGCTGTCCTCCACTATCTTTCAAAGAGGACAGACAGGAAGCTCATAATGAACATAATGAATATATATCCTTCTTAAAGAAATCACAATGTGGTTCTGCTTTCTCTCATTTGATTATTATCCTCTTCTCAATATCCTTTCTCCTTCAAACAGTGGACCTTTTCCATTTTGGATTTCTATTTTTTTTTTTTTTGATACCTGTTATTTTTATCTTCATGGGATACTTCCAGTATTGAAACTTTCTTCTATATTTCTTGCTTTAAGAGAGCTGGAAAACAATTTTTGATGTCCTTCACCAAAATTGCATTTTTGTTTCTTACGTTATAAAGTTATATAAGAATTAATACACCTAGTTATATATATTTCTTAAAAGTAGCCTATATCTTCAGATAATATAAAGATGGGAGAAACAGCTAATACACTGGATGACTGAATCATGTGTTAAAGAAAATCTGGAAAAGCTTAACCAAAAGGCTTAATCTAATAAGATAAAATTGAGGAGGGATACATAGAAAAATTTAACTTCATAAATCCAAACCAGAAGAGACATGGATAAGTAGCAATGTACATGAAGAAGATCTTGGGTTTTAGAAGGCTATAAATATATCAGTAATGTGATGTGATACTCAGAAAAGCTAATGTGACCCTGGGTTACATCAAGAAATATATAACTTCCAGGAATAATGATACAGCAATCTATTTTATTCTGTCTGAATCTGACAATATCTATAATATCATCTTAAGTTTGATAGCCACAATTTAGGAAAGTTATTAATAAGTTGGAGAGAATCTAGAGAGCAATAAAGCAGAATAGTGAAGGACTTTAAGTCAATAAAATATGAGAATCATTTTGAAGAACAGCAAATGAAAGACTAAGCAGTAGGGTTAAAAAAAAAAAAAAAAAGACTTCTGCTTGGCTCCAAAGGGCAGGACCAAGAGCTGGAGGCAAATTTAGGCTTGTTGCAAGACAAAAAAACAAACAAACAAAAAACCCCTAACAATTCCAGATATGCAAAAAATGTTTTGGGATAACTTGTGTGTTAGACGGTTCTCTGTCTCTAAGGAGAGATTGAATGAGCACTTGTTGAGTATACTATAGTAGAGATTTCTTTTGAGGTTTAGGGTTTATTTTTATATGGCCTTTCAGATTTCTTCCAATGTGAACATTCTATGATTATAAAATGCATCAATGTGAATGTGAATTTTTTGCAGTGAAAATGTTTTTTTTTTTTTAAACGGAAAAATGCACATCATTGGCACTTATTTTTAAATTACTCAGCATTCTTCTATTTTGAACTTTCCAAGGCATCCATATCCCTACCATAAAAATGCATAATTAATATTTCCCTTCTGTAGGAGCTGTGAGGCAGAAGATATAAAGCTTTAAATAGAAGTAGTTATGGAAAAGTTGCAAAAGTTCTTAATGATGTCTTTAAAAAGTTGGAGAAAAGAGTAGGCACATGTTAACTTCGTTAAAAGTTCATTACTAGGATGTGATATTTGCAGAGAAATGGCCCTAATCATTTTTATGAATGGAGTTTTTTTCATTAGGTAGTAATAAAAAACCCAATTAGAAATAAAAGCTCTGTCTCTTCATTAGCTAGATGGGATAGCATAGAGAGTATTTAACTTTCCTGTGAATAAGCTGCCAGGTACTCTTATTCACAAAGTCCTTGTGAATCTTGGAAGGGACATATTTTTCACAAGTGTTAGATTTATGAAACCTTGTAGAGATTCCAGATAAGACACTGCTATCAAGAAAACAAAGCCACTTACTAATAGGCCTTAAAACTACAAGTATCTATCCCTTTTGCAGAACAGAATTTTTCTCATTCTGGAGATTATGCAAGGTCTTCAAGAAGTGGGTTGGGAGAAGGTGCCTATTTCTTAGCTTGGAGATTCTAGTTTTGCAGCCTTTCATATTATTTAACAACAATGCAGCCCAGTTAAGACATACTTCCCTTATTTGCAAAAGATAAAGAGCCTCAAATCATCTAGAACATTGACACCTTTAATGAGCCACTGTGATCTTACCCCTTAGCTTACATGTAAAAATCAATAGATAAGCTTCCTTTTAGCTTTCAGTCAAGTCCGGACATGTTGGGAGCAGGAAAACAAAGTTTATTTGTGTTCCTATCACATATAATAAAAATACTGCAAGGGTTATTCTTACACCACCTTTGCTTGACCCCTCCAAGTTTTAATAGGATCTGAAAAATGTCATGCTTGACCTTCTATTTTCAAATAGCAGTTGAGAGACTATATTTAAACCTGACTTTTAAGAAGAATAATAAAACATTGGCTAAGTTTTTCAGTGTTCAATTAAATGTAGATTTCTGACTAGTTGATAGTGGAATATCTGTAAGCAGTGCACATAGACTCTTGATCTATGGTGAGCAAACAGTCTAAGGGAAGAAATATTGAGCTTATTTTTACTCCTCAAGAAAAGAAACACCGAATTTTGTACCTGATATTTAGTTACCTTTAAATACAGATTTCTTGTAGGAGTGTTATGTACTTTGTCAGTTGCATTTCCTTTACATGAAGAACTTAAATTCTTTAAAAGATGCAGCATATTTGTCTGGCAAGGAACAGTATGAATCAGGTCAATAGCTATAGAAATAAACCATTAAGTCAGTAGCAAAATTGCTTGTCTTATTTAAGAAATTCAGAATATTAATATTGCATTATGTTTTGTGGTATGGAGGGAAGCCAAAATATAACACTTAAACATTTATGTTCAGTTATCCAAATATTATCTTAAGCACAGTTATTGCTCAGTTCTGGGGTTCTATGATGTCCATCAACATTCTCCTTTAATTTTGTCCCACAATTAAATTAATTCGTTGATATTTTGATTGTATATATTGTAGTACATATATATGCATATATATATATATATATATATATATATATATAATCTATATGCATAAAAACACAAACTTGCGTGTGTGTGTGTGTGTGTGTGTGTGTGTGTGTGTGTGTGTGCATGCAAAGTCCCAGGTCTCCCTAGCTATCTGCAGGTTAACGGGAATGGCAGAGCCCAATTGCAAGAGTAAGTTTTGAGCCTTCTCATAGAGACATGTAAAAGTGAACCCTGCTAGGAATTCTACTATTCATGCTGAGGTTTAAACACTGAAATTGGGTTCCCAGTGGATTTTTACTTTCACAACTTCTTAATACAGCTTTAGGTGTCCCCAGGGCAATCTGAACTGGCCACTGAATATCCTTTTTAAGAGAAGTGAACAATGGCTTAGTTCCACCTCTCTTGAAATACAGGATTCATGTTTTTCTCTCTTAAAATTTAGTGTTCCTAGAGGCAGTCAGTAGCATTAGAGAATGAGACTGTATTTATCCATCCCAAGGCTAGCTACAATGTAGGTGAGGGCAATCCAAGGTCCCCTGCTGCGCTTTGTCCAAGCTTTTTAACCCTAAACTGAAAGGATAACCACTTCAGAGAGTGATTACAATGGAAACTCCAAGCCTATTAAAAACGTGGTACCTTAAATTGGGCCAGGTTTTAGATTACGGAAAATTCAATGTAGTTTCTGATGACGAGCACCTCTCAACCTAGAGTAAAACAGGCAACACAGGACTCCTTTTACCTGAGCTATTCTAGGACTGGAATTCAGACCTCAGACGTTTTTATTGTTGCTTGTTTTTTGTTTGCTTTTTTGTGTGTGTTCCTTTCTTGAAGGCTCTGGGGTTTTATTTATGGCTAGAAAATGCTACTGGACATTCCTAGCCAAATTAAATTCCTGTGTGTGGGCACACCCACTCAGTGGATGCTAAAAAAGACATTGAGAAGTGATAATAGAAGGAACTACAGATATGTATGTGTGTGTATATGTCTGTTTCTGTCTGCCTTTACATACACACATATGAATATATACTCATCTCTATACATACGCGTTTATATATATCGATATATACATTCATTTGTGCACATATCTTTATCTATATATCTATATCTATGTATATATACACACATATATTTGTAAATTTGTACAGTTTAAAAATGACATTCCTAGTTTCAGGAAGCCAAAAGTATAAAGAAGAGTCACTAACTATTGAATACCAATTGTCCAACCAAATTTAAATGAGTGATTCAGGGGGAAATAAGTGTGTGGGTCTATACATACACAAACACACACATATATTTATTTATTTTCCTGCAATACTTTCCAGTGGCCTCCTTTGTGAAAATCAATGGAATTATTTTTGGAAAAACCACACCAATCTGCATATTTATAAAGCTCTGTAGTTCATTAAATATTCAAATGGCATTTCAATATTTAAACAAAATCCATAGTCTAATTTCATTATTGTCACAGGCAGAATATTCCATTACCTGAAAAGTGCTCAATAAGATTGATTTGTGTTGCTCTGTAAAATATAGTCTCCACTGACCACTTGCCAGGTTGGGTTACAAGAACCTTTGAAACCACAAACTGTGCTGTGGGCTTCACAATGCATGGCTTGGAATGCTCAGACTGTGCTTTGAAACACTACAAAATATCAATGACCACAGCTCACATCTGAAAACTACCCAAGTAGAGACACTTTGCAGAAGATCTTTTGAAGTAGCTATTAGTGTGAATCAAAGGTTGAGTGCGTTATCTTTTTCTTTGCCCTTCTAGAATATTCATAAATGATTTGGACACCTCTGCAAGTTCAGTGGGAGGAAAAGAATTGCTGCCACCTGATAAACCTTTAACTGCTACAATTTAATCTCTTATTTAAAAAAAATAAACTCCATCAATACCATTCATAATTAATGAAATGCAGGATGATTCCTAGATAAAGTTTTAGTCCAGGCTGCTGATCAATACTTCTGACCACGTCTGTTTCATTATTGACAACATCTACCCACATTTACTCTTATAATTAAGTTATAGTTCAACTCCTAACTTTTCTGCAGTGTTTGAAATGGCTATATGGTGTTCTTAATTTCAGCTGCTGTTTCATCTCTCTCAGTAGGTGCCTATTTTATTGTTAAAGGTCATACTCATTTGTCTGCTCCAACAAAGGCAGCCCTTAAAGTTGGCTGTGGTTTTGACAGACAGTGGTCCCCATAAGTGATGGCCTTAAGGACAGAGCTGGCACTGGGAGACAGTCACCACAGCAAGGGAAATAACAGATAACAAATCACGCCACTATTTTTCCTCCTGGCGTGATTGACGACATCACAGCGGGTGTAACTTTTCAATGTCTTCAGATTAAAAACCCCTCAAACAAATGAGTTCTGAAAATACTGTCCGGGGGCGGTAAAGGGAGCTGTTGGACTCAACTGTGTTTTTAAAAATAGGTTTTGTATTTTTAAATGTACAATTTAAGACTGAGAAGTGCAATTACCTAATTTTCAGAAGTTCTTTATAATCTGACAGCACAAAATCCTGCTATAAACTGAGAGACCATTATATCAGAGAGGTAAACATTTGTACAGTCAAGAACACAGTGCTTTGCAAAGAATATCAAGTGATGTCTTAAAGAGGAAATATGGTATTTGTCAAAGCATAATACACATCTCTGTGTATTATAGATTATTAAAAAATGGACTTCTTTCCATGATCTATTGGCTCTATTCTATCAGAAGAGTAGAGCCAAGATAATCAAATGACAAAGCTCAGGCTATATGAGAAGCATCATTTGTATTTTGTTTATACAGTCCAGTGTTAGCATACATAAAAAGTAGGGCAAGGTAAAATATGAACATTTCAGCTTTAAAAATGTTGATTGCAATCTTTATGACATACTGTCTTCCCAAATAATTCCAGAGTGAACTGATTAGCTATCTAAACGCAGGTGCTGTACTTTCTAGAAAGACTATAACTTATGGTAACAGAAGTCATTGCCATTCAACTAATATTTCAATAGAGGACAAAACATGAGACAAAATATTGTATATTTCAAGCAGAGCATTATATAAAGTATGAAAGCCTATGCAATTTACCATGCTTCAATTTATCATATAATTGTTTTAATCATGATAATTATCAGACAATAGTGAGAATGCCACTATAGAGCAATAGGTTAAGATTTCTATTTAATCATATAATTTTGAAAATAAACTCTCAACATCTGAGCTGTAGAGCTTAAAAACAACTATCCCAACCTCATTTTACAAATGAGGAACTGAGGCCTAGGGAAGTTTAAGGACTTGCCCAACATCACATAAATAATTAGTCCACTAAGTGGGATTCAAAACAGAGGTTCTTTGATTCTGTGTCAGATACTTTTCCCACTGTATTATGCGGCTAATCTTTGGGAATTATGTGGTGTTTCACAAATGCAATGTATCATTTTATATGTGACAATTTTAAAGAACATGAACAACTATATTTGTACTCATTTATTCAATTTAATTCAATAAACATTTATTAATCCTTTTTCTATGTCAATGGACATACTGCTCAGGTATACAAATGAAGACAAAAAACTAAAAAAATTATTTTCCAGCAGCTTACTTTCAGAAGGTCAGTACAGATGAAAATAGGTGCATAATAAATAAATACAAGGTATATGAACTAAATGGATGGAAAGACAGATGAATGAATGCATGGAAGATGAATGAGAGAATGAATAAAAAAGCCTTCATGATTTTGCTATCTTGAGAGTACTGGGATAAGTGTAGTACAAAACCAGTAACTGCTCTAAAAAACCTCATGGTTTAATAAGGGGAGACAGTACTGAGCAGAGGTTTCAGTTTCAAGTCATTTAGAAAGATCTCATGGCTTTTGCACATTCTTTCCTTAAAAAATTATTTTCATCTATGACTACATCCATCTTAGATGCTGAACTACTAGATAGCACCAAGAACTATGGCAGGGTTAGTGGTTTGCTATTCTTAACTAATGGCAGCTAATCGGCTTTTCATGGCAGATGCACCCTGTTAAGGTTGATGATGGCTGGGATGGTGCAAGATTTTCTCTTGATGGCAGCATGCGTAAAACTTGGAAAGCCAAGAGGGTACTAGGGCTCTTAGGTTCAGAACCCTTGGATATTTCCACCAGGGTCTGAGAGGAGGTAGTCTGACCCTCTCCTGTCTTTCCCTCACACAGTGTATCTTGTTGGTTCCTTATCAAGTTTGGTGGCAATTGGATGCCACGTGGTATTGTAGAGATGGCAGTCCCTTTTCCAAAAGGGAAGAATAAAGCCTCAATGATGAGTGCCAGGGCCAGGCAGTGTGTGATGTAAATCCCCATGGTTATATGAAATGTAACAGGTAATGAATTTCTCTTGTGAGTAGAAGCTCTAGTGAAAAGTTGAGGAGAAAAGTTTCTGCCTTGATAATTCTGACAGAGCTTCTTTTCTCTATTTCCTGTTTCCATTTCTCTTTCTTCATGCTTCTCACCATTTCTCCTTTTTTTTTTTTTACCATAATTAACAAAGCATGCAAACTAAAACAATTTTTGATAGATTGCATCTTTAAACCAGTTATGGCACTAATTAAAACAGGAAATATATAAAACAGGCTTTAGATTTAATATCTGTTCTGTCAAGAAGTGAGTTGTGATGTATTTGTTTTCAGTAATAAAACTCATGTCTCCTCTTGCCATGGAGGTAATAGTTATTTCTTCACACCTGAGTCATGAATTGTGAACTACAACAATATCTACCAAGCAGAATAGATTTCAAGTATGGGTCTGATAATGGACCAAGTTTCTGTCATCTGAAGACCACCCTAAGTAAATTCAGATGGTCTTTTTGTTGTTGTTGTTGAGGCAATTGGGCTTAAGTGACTTGCCCAGGGTCACACAGGTAGGAAGTGTTAAATGTCTAAAATCACATTTGAACTCAGGTCCTCCTGACTTCAGGACTGGTGCTCTAACCACTCTGCCACCTAGCTGCCCTCAGAAGGTCTTATTACCAAAAACTTGACCTACAGGTGATATGCTGTTCACATATGTTATCCTCACAGTTGTAGATGGCGTGAAAACCTCTTTAATGGAGTGTTATATATAATTACAGTTTTAATTTTAAAATTTTATTTTTAGTTTAAGAAATAAAACAAGCATTTCCTTAACATAGTACAATTTTTGTAAAAGAATGATTATACATGAACAAAATTATCTGTAGGTTTCCTTTTTCCTTCCTTGTTCCTATCCCCTCCCAGAGATGGCTACCATTAGACAGAAATATACACATATGTATATTAGACACAATACAATATATATGTATATATATATATATATATATGTAAAAGATGCATCTATCTATGCAAAATTGTTCTATCTATATTTCCATTCAGTTATCTCTGAGTATAGAGAGCAACTTTCTCCAAATACTCCTTATAGTTAAAATTATAAATATATACTTTAAAAAATTATTGATCTTCCAAGTATAGAATTTGTGAATTAGAATTGTGCCAAAACACACTAAACAAAAATAACTGTTTCTTTATGATAAAGAAAGAGGATTCCTATTTTCATACTTAAAAAAAATTCAGAATGTTTGAAGTATAATGGAAAGATATTTGGAGCTGGAGTCTAATTCATATACTGGCTGTGATATTTACTAGTCAAGTGATATTTACTTTGGTCAAGTCACAGAAACTTTTTGAGCCTATTTCTTCATTTATAAAATAATAAAGTTTATTTTTGTAATGGCTTCAATAAAGTGCTTTACAAAACTTAAAATACTTCATAAATATAAATTATCACATATACAGTAACGAAACCATTACCAGTCACATATATGGACTGTATTTTCCTATTCTGTAACTCTCATAGGGTAAAACTAAAAAATAAGCAAATCTATCATGAAGGTTTAGAATTGGCTCTATCTTTTTAACATGAGGACTCTCTTGGTAGTCTAGACATTAGCCATTCCCTAAATTAGTAGCTTTCTTGTGAATCCTAAGATTTCTACCTCTTGAACTCAAAATACCAAAGATGAAAATTACAAATCTCACATTCTTTAGCTAGCGGTCATTCTAGATGTGAAGAAGCACCCTGAAGTACTAGATATTTTTGACTTAAAATCCCTGAGTCTCTTAGTTGGGACCTTCTGATGTTGTTGTTTTAGTCGTATACTACTTTTGATGATGCTGTTGTAGTTTTCTTGGCAAAAGTACTGAAGTAATTTGTTATTTTCTTCTCCAACTTATAGTTAAGGAAATTGAGACAAACAGGGTTAAGTAACTTTTCCATGTTCACACATCTAGTCCTAGGCCAGATTTGAATTCAAGAAGATAAAACTCTAGGCCCATCAGCCTATGTACTACCTAGTTGTCCTATCTCCAGATATGTTTATAAATACATGTAAAAAAGGTTAGGTCCAAACTAAAATCTTATTCAGTGAACCTATAAATATACCTACTTTATTGCTAGTTGCAATAATTAATTCCTGATAGAATTAGCTTTATTATTTTTCCAGAATTTTCACTTCTCACATCTGAATATCAGCTCCTAAGGGAGGTAAAATTGATACTCTATTTTTAATGATATTTTTGAATCTTTTCTTTTTACCAAGGATTCATTCATTTTCAACCATCCATCCATTCATCTAACAACCATTCATTAAGAGCTTCTTCAAATTCAACTTCAAAAGGCCTGTAATTGTATTGATATGGATACTTCTTCCCTCTACTCAAATTATAGGCAGACCTCTCTCTTAATAGCTAGTTTTCATAAGTGGTTATTATTGAAAGAATTTATCATCTTGAGGTTTTGATAGGTTTCAAAACACTTTCCATAGTTGAGCTGATCCCCTGAAGACTATAGTTTCTATCTTTCAATAAAAGGGAAAAAAAAGGAAGGAAGGAAAGATGGAAGGGGGAAGAAAGTAGAAGGGAAAGGAGGAAGAAAAGAGAAAGGGAAAGAAGGAAGAAGGGAAGAAAGAAGAGAGGAAAGCAAGAAAGGATAGGAAGGAAAAAAGAAAAAAGAAAGAAAAGAGGAAAGAAGGAAGGAAATATGAAAAGAAGGAAAGGAAAGAAAAAAAGGAAAGAATGAAAGAAGAAAGGGAGAGAAGGAGATAGGGAAGAAAGGAAAGAAAGAGGGAAGGAAGGGGAAAAATTCTTAAGTACCTACTATGTTCCAGTTACCATGCTCTGCACAAAGAATATAAATACAAAAGAGTCAGTCTTTAACTTCAAGAAGCTTACATTCTAATAGGGGAAGATAACATATTCTGGAAAGGATGAATTCACAAAGATAAGGCTTATAAATTAATTCTCATCTTGGCAGGACCCATCAGATTTTGTTTTCCATTGGCAGAGACCTCAACAATCAAAAAAACTTCCATGCTTGATGACAAATATGAATAAGATTTTATTTCATTTTTTCTGTTTTTTATTAAAGTTCTTTATTTTCAAAACATATACATAGATAATTTTCAATATTCACCCTTGCAAAATCTTGTATTCCAAATTTTTCCTCCCTTCCTCTCACCTCCTTTTCTAGAAGCAAGTAATCCAAAATATATTAAACATGTGCAATTCTTCTATGAATATTTCCATAATTATCATCTTGCACAAGAAAAATCAGATTAAAAAGGAAAAAAAGCTACAAAAAGATCTGTACAAACATTTTTGCACATGTGAGTCATTTTCCTTTTTTTGTGAGCCCTTTGGGATATAGGGCCAGTAGAACCCTGCTGGATCCAAGGATGTGCCCAGTTGGATAGCCCTTTGAGCATAGTTCCAAATTGCTTTCCAGATCAGTTCACAACTCCACCACCAATGTATTAGTATCCCAGTTTCCCCACATCTCCTTAAACTTTCATCATTATCCTTTCCTGCCGTTTTAGCCAATCTGAGAATTGGGTGTTGGTACCTCAAAGTTGTCTTACTTTGCATTTCTATGATCAATGGTGTTTTAGAGCATTTTTTCACATTACCATAAACGGTTTTAATTTCTTCCTCTGAAAGTTGTCTGTTCATTTATCAACTGGCAAATGGCTTGATGATTAGGGCTTTAGTACAGCACTAAGAGAAACTGTTGTAGAGCACAAAACAATTCCATTTCTCTCTTTTCCTAGTCTGTGTACATTTAGCAATTCAGCCTGTTAAATATTTACTAAGCACATATTTGAATTTGATGAAGGTCTTAAATAGAGATATTTATAAATTTATGAATTTTAGATTTCATGAAAAAAGGCAAGATATCAAAATACTTTTTTCAACTTTTGAAAATTTTTGTTTGCCAAATATATCTTATTATAACTTTACTTAGCATTTTTCATGTCTGGGGCAAGTTAAAAAAATATGTGCCCAAGGAAAACATGATCATAATTAAGTAAAGTGATTGCACACTGGAGGAAGGAGTTATAAGAAATGGTCAATGAAAACAACTCATGTGATAAATTCCAAATATTAACTAGATACCATATTCAGCTATTTTTATGCTGTTAAGGGAATATAAATTCTACCAGTATCCTCTAAATTTTAATGTCAAGATTCAATATCTTATTCCTCTCATACTAGTTATGATTCTTTGGATCATATCAAGATTTTAGAAGTCAATGTCTTTTCTTTTCCTACTCTTCCTATTTACTAAAATGGCCATTCAGTTTTAGGTGATTCCTTGGGCTGTCTCAGCTCCAGAAAACTTTAGATTTGTAAATGAAAGTAACACTGAAATTTAATTTTAGGTACCTGAAATGAACTTTCAGGGGGTTTGAGGCTGTGGTACATTTCATGGTTTAGCCTACTTTATATATAAGAAATCATTGATTCATAAGATGTTGCCTTCTATTCTCAAACTGTTTTTCAAAGAAATAAAGCATTTTCAAGTTAAAAAATTATAGTTGTAACATGATATCTTATTCTCATTTTTTAAAGACAAAGGAACTGGGAGATGAAGAAATTTGTGAAGAGATTTGCTCTCGACCACACAGTTAGTGAATATGTGAGGGAGAATTTGATCCCAGATCACCTAATGCCTGAGTCCAGCACTCTATTCCATATACCAAACAAAATAGTCTCTTTAGTAATTCAGGCAATTCAGACAAAATATCATTTGATTTGTTCCATAAAATAAAAGCTTACTGAAGCACCCCATTGAATTGCTATGTGAAATTGCCCTTGGACAGATAACCTTTTCTGAGCTTTGGTGACTATCTGAAATTCAATCATTTTTGGTCCTGCTTGTGTATAACTGCTAGGAAATATGAAGTCTGTGCTTATGGTTGTGAAATCATACTTCATATTTCCAAAATATGGTGAGTTGTGCAGTCAGCATCCGTAGCGTTATTCCACTTCTTTTTTTTTCCCCAAAGGAGCACGCTGTTACAGCTGCCCCTGCAGCAGATTTAGAAATTGGCCAGTCCATTATGTAGAGGCGCTAGGCTCTGCAGGCTTGCCACCTCTCACTCACGCAGCTGCATCCCTCTCAACCTTAGCTTTGTGTACTCCTGACTGTACTACTGGAATCATAGAATTTCAGTGCTGGAAGGGTCCTTTAGATATTACCCAGTCCAACCCCCTCATTTTACAGGTGAGGACACTCCACAAGCACCTTCCCTTCATCCCTCAACTGTGTCTTCAGATGTGGCAAGAATGGAAGCAGCAGAGTCTCAGGGTGGGGGCGAGGAGACGGGTAGGTCAAACCAATGATTACTTCTTTTCCTTTTTATTAGTCACCTTTGGATTACCTCCCCAAATTCCTGCACTTTTTCTTAGGGGAAAAAAAAAACAAACATCCCTCCAAGAAAAAAAAAAAAGCTAGCATTTAAACATTCTCTTTAGGATGTGATATACAGCAATGATTTAAATGCAATGGCAAGAAATGCCCATTTAGAAAACATCTGCAAAGCATATAAAGCATATTTAAAAAAGGTTCTAAATATTAAAGATAGTTCATCATATATACAATGTCTGACTAATCATCATATTGATGTATATTTCTTCATAGACTTTCATGTACTATTTATGTGAACTGCAAACAGAACGGACACACTAAATAATTAGTGTGATCTAATGGAAGAAGAGGCTGGATGTGGAGTTGTGGAACATGGGTTTAGATACTGATTGGCTCCTATTATATGATACTGAATAGATCACTTAACTCTCTGGGTTTCAGTTTCCATTCCTATCAAATGGAGGTTAGGCAATTTATACTAAATTGTAGCTATAGGAATATAGATTTTAGGTGTCAGAGTGGGTAGAATGCTGGCCTTGGAGTCAGAAGGACTTGAATTCAAATCCAGCTTCAGATACTTACCCACTGTGTGACCCTGGCCAAGTCACTCAACCTGAACTATTTGCTTTTGTAGCTCATTTGTAAAATGAGCTGGAGAAAGAATGGCAATGTATATCAGTATCTTTGCCAAGAAAAGCCTAAATGGATTCATAGATGTGACTGAAATGACTAAACTACTGAAATAGCTGAGGAAATATGGTCAACATTTATGGGAATACTTTACAATTAAATAAAAAACAAAAAACAAACAAACAAAAAAAAAACCTTAGTGACAACTTTTCTTGCTTTCCAAATGGGAGCATAATAGATAGAACCAGTGTTTTGGAGTTCAGAGTCCTCCCTCTGACAATTACTGCTTGTGTGTTCTTAGATAAGCCACTTAATTTCTTTGGCCCATAGTTTTCTCATTTGTGAAATGAAGTGACCCCTTAAGTCCCTTCCAGCTCTTGATCTATGATCCCAAGACTTGCATGTGGCTTACATTAGTCAGAAAATATTTTCTGTGAATGGACAAATGATGGCCCTGAAAAACTGGGCCTGTTATTTAAATTTTGAATTGCCTGCTAGAAACTGTGATCTCTGTTATATTCATCTGAATCCAGTGCTTCAACAAGTTAAAGATTTCTTTGATATGATTATTTGGATGCTCCTAAGTTGCTGTGAAATTACCTGCTGGCTCACCTTCTATTTAGATTCGAATCAAAACAAATTCGAAACTATTTTTAAATCCTATTGTTAGCTCAAGCACATATAGGTAGGTTTATTATTTCAGACATTTGTTTTTATTTGCTCCTGTGCCATCTGTCAGAAATGAAAAACAACATACGGATGGATTCTTTGTGTTTATCTACATATTTATAAATCAATATGCTCCCAAACAGTGCTGCCAATTCCTGAAATATTTTGTATTGTTGGAATTGGATTTACCTCTTGAATTGGCATGAAAAGTACTTGAAAGTGTAATGAGAGCATAGTCATTAGGCATGCAGGAGCTCTCTCATGTGTACTAACTCTAATAAGGATAGAACATAGGGTAATTTCTATTTTCTATCATTAAAATCATTAAAAACCTTAAATAACCAAAATTTAATTTTCTAACAAAAATAATTGACTTTCAGATGAATCTTGAGGCTTTAATAAGATCCCCAAGTGCCTATTGAAGAATCAGAGATTAAATTATATCCAGTATAGTTTAAGTATCTGACCATTTTCCATATTCGAGTTCCATGACAATTGGTCATCCATATTCAAAATATCCACTACATCCTTACCCCTGTAGCACTTCTTGTTCTTCCTCTGTTTTCAGCTTATCTGGAGAGGTAATGCTTCATTATCCTGCTTTTCCAAGAGTCTTTATTATTGCCAGTTTGGTACTCACTGATATTTGGGGATAGGTCTCTGACTTTGTCTTATTAAAATGAGCTTATTTGTCTTATTTGAACCCAAGATACACACACACACACACACATATAAATACAATACATATTTATATACATTCATATACTCATGTGTACGAAGTATGATTTAATAGTTGAATTAGTCTCTACAGTTTGTATAGAGCAATGACTAAGCATAAACACAATTGACTTTCTGATATAAAGAAATTATAAGTAAAGTGGAGATTAGAATTTAGCTTTTAATGAGTTGTAGAGCAAATTCTTTAGCTTTCTTCTGTCAGGCCATTACCCTTCAAATAGCTTCATTATTCATCTACCCCCCCACCCAATTCATGAAGTATGGTTATCCAAACTTGTTGAATTTAGCTATCATCATAATTGTTTTATTTTATTTGTTTGTATTTTACTTGTGTTTACTTTGAGTCAGCTTTAAATATATGGTGAGAGTTAAGACATTTATTCCTGTGGGTCACAAAGTAACAACTGCAGTTCATCTCTGAATCTCTTAAAACCACGTGTTAATTCTTAGTCCAGGTAATTACCCCAAATGGTAATTCAAGAAAATTTAAAAAGAAATAAAACATCACATGCAATTTAATTAATTCAACAGACATTTACCAAGTGCCTACTATGTGCAAGGTTCTTAAGATAATTGAACTCAGACCTTGGGTGATCTCCAAAATTTGTTTTAAAAAATAGTTTTAATTATAACCTCCATCACTGTTTTGAGCATTTAAAATGTTTCAGTAAAAATAACTTTTCAATTATTTTCACAATGCTAAATAAAAATTCCTTCAATGATATGAAATTATTCTATTTTTATATTTTAGAACAGAAACTGTCTATACAAATTTGTAATCTTATACAGTTTATGCTAATTTTACCATAAGTTTCGTGGGTATATTAGGAGCTTGTTAATAATTAAAAAATTTTACTTCTTCAACTCACAAATAAGTATTACAGTAAATACTTGCAATCTTTATCTGACATGACATCTAACCAATACAGGCATCACAAAATAAATAATTTATGAAAAATATTTATTTAAAGAGCTGTAATTTACCTTGCATTTACCATATGCCATTCATCCAAGTAGCAATATAAAATATTCATTAGAGAAACTCATTAAAACAAACTTCTATACAATGAGGTGACGGGCCAACAAAAACATCAATCATAGCGAGGCTTTACATTTTTACTAGTGCATATAGGCACACTAATATTTCAAAGTAGAAAATTATGAATATTTTGCTCTGGCTCAGGAATGACCATGAAGCTACAAAGACAAATTTGATCAAGGTATAACAAAGACAGCAACTGGTTTTTCTTCATTTGTTTTCATTTTAGTCAAGAAATCAGTGACAGTTCACCAAGATCTTTTTTATTAATGATGAATCAAGCTGAAGTAATAATTAATGGGAAATCTATAGCTAATCTTACAGAAAAAATAACTAGGCATGCAATGATGCTTAAGTCTGGCGTGACAGAACTCCATGCAGCTATCCCTTGGCTACATGCCTTGCAAGCCGAGTGATCATCTGGGGCAGGACTCCACTAATGCACTTTGAGGCACAAGTGAGGAAACCAACCCTCCCCCACACCTAAGAGTGGAGTGTGCAATATGTCAGGAATGTTGGTCATTCCCCAATGCCTCTCTCAGATCAGTCACTTCCCAAGAACAGGTAACTGCTATAGTATAAACTATTAAAAAACCTTTGCCAGCCTCAAATGCCTATATATCTTGAAATGAAAGCAGAATCAAAGTTTGAATAGAATAAGGGAAAGAAAAGCAATACATAAAATTAATAAATTAACAGATTCAAACAATCAACATTGTCATTTACTTACTTTTCATCTCATTCACTTACTCATTAGGAAGTTCTGCTAAATCTCTGCCTCACATAGACAGTGTTTCTATTGCACTGTTGATCTGTGATTAAATGTTCTAATAAAATTAACTGGCTTTGCTACAAACAGAACATCTGGAGCGATGTTTAATTTCATGTCAAACATATACAGGAAACACCTGTCTAGGTGAAGTAATTTTTTTTTAAATGACATTAATCCATCTGTTGTGGAAATGTATGTCACAGTTGTCACATTAAAAAGTAATACCAACAAATAGAAACCCTAAATTACTTGGAAAGTAAGCCTTCTAAAATTAACAAAAAAAATTGTTTATCTGAATGTTATTGTACGTGTCTTATTTCATTCTGAATGAGGGGCCCCTCTTCTTTAGACTCTGAGCAAGTTTCAATTACTGCACTGTAAAACTTCCAGATGTGAAATTAGTCTATATAATTAGGTGATTAAAATCGCTGATGTGGCCCATTGTCTAAGCACCTGTGCCCAAATAAGACTATAATAACCAACACCACCCATTGTTTTCTTAACAAGATAGAATCTGTATGAAGGTATAAAAAATAATAATGACATCAAAATTCTGTTTCAGATTAGAATCTTCGCCAGTGTGTTAAAATTAGCCCTGGATGTGGATGTGAGCTGGAAAGAGCATTCATAACCCAAGAACTGTCATACAAACCCAGCTGGACAGTGTTGTGGGCTGCTCTGTTATTGTTCAGCAGCCCCATCCTCTGCTTCCAGCTGAGCAGGATGCTACAGGCATCCTCTAAGGCTGCAGAGGAAAGGAAGCTCTCGCTTTGCTGCTGCAGCTCCCAGGGGGGATAAAAGGGGAGAGCAATTCTCCCTGTCTTCTGTAAAGCAGTGGAGGGTTTCCCTATGTGGGCTTAAGATGACCTACTCATGATCCAGGGGTCAGAAAATTGGGCTTACTGTCATTATTTAGCACATTGTAAAGATAGCTGACAATCCTTTTCATAACAATTTTGTGAAGTAGGTTTTTACCGATAGCCCAGTTTTACAAATGAGGTAACTGAAAAACATAGAGGTTAAGTGCCTTGACCAGAGTCCTAGAAGATGGGCTAAGGCTTTCAGAGGAAACAGATTTATTTTTCATCAAGAGTCCTGCAGATCAACAAGTAATTACAAGTAGTGTCTCTTCTGTAGGCTGCCTGATAACAGTTTGGAAATTACTTGTTATATTCATGGCATTCAACAAGGTATTGTATAATGTTTAAGGCCTTGGGGATAAGGAATGAGGGGTAAAAAGACAAAACCTGAAGCTGCTGCTGCCTTCAAAGGGTGTGCAGTCTAATAATACCAAAAAAGAGGATGTATTAAAGGATGACTTTCTAAAAATCCACCCATGAATAATTTTTAATATGTAGGATACAAGTATATGGTGATTTTATTAATATAACACTGGACTTGGGATCAGGACTGGTTGTGTGACTTCAGGGAAGTCACTTAACTTCTGTTAGCCTCATTATCCTCTGTAAAATGAGCATAATAATAGCATCTACATCCCAGGGTTTTTGAACGGATCAATGAGAAATTTGTAAAGTGCTTAGCATAGTAACTGGCTAAATAGAAGGAGCTGTATAAATGTTAAATGTTTATTATTGTTATTGTTAACAAACCAATCAAATTGTTTATTATTGGTGTGTTAGCAAAGATCAGCAAAAAAAAAAAAAAAGAAAAAGAAAAAGAAAAAGAAAGAAAGAAAGAAATACAAAGAAGAGGAAACAAAAAAATTTGTTGTATAATTAGAAAATGATTCTAATGAAATTTAGTGAACACACCAATCAAAATTACTATTTTCAATACACAAAGATTAACAGAAAAGAGTATTGTAGATAACTTTCAATTTCTTCTAGTGGATAATTCAACCAGCAGGGGATTACAAAAAAGCTGATAGAAATAATAAACCAGATAACTGAAGGATATACTAAGTCCACAAATTGGCCAACCTATCTCTCACCAGTTGAAAGCAGGCTGCAGTTTGATTGACCAAATAGAAATACCTGAACTATTAGAAGATGATTCCAGGATGATATTTATGGCTTTTCACACTGAGCTGCCTCTCGTGTTTTGCCTTTTTTTCTCTTCACTCAATTATTCAATTTAGTTTTAAGTCAAGACATTCTAAGAATTTACTATTCAAATGCCACTATGCTTGGATCTGGGAATAAAAAGATATAATCCCTGACTTCAAGTCATAGTAATGGTATGCAGCCTAGTATTTGACATTTTCCCAGAGGATCTCAAGGACCTAACCTACAGATATCCCTGATAAATTCTCCCCCCCCCCAATCTCTTAGCCTAGAAAAGAACTAAAGTTTCAGAATTTGCATCTTGGAAATACTTTCTGGCCTTTTGACCTCTTGCTTTAGTTATATAGTTCCTCCCCGAATCTCCACTTACAATAAGTAGCCTGTACTGCCTTTTTCCTTTCTTAGCAGGGTGCGTTCTATATTTCTCTATTATATTCTCGTATTGAATGCGTTCATCTCTTTAGCTATTTATGTATGTTTTCTTTACAGTGACTGTCTTTTTGTTTATATATATATATATATATATATATATATATATATCAGTGCTAATTTTATTCCTGACATATAGTAAGCACTTAAAAATGCTGACTGACTGATTGAAATGGGGAGAAAGAAGATAATATTAATGTAACAATAAACAATGAGGAAATATTTGTGACGGATTAGTTTATTCAGCATAGTTTGAAAGACTCAAGGAGATTAATTGCATTTGAGTAGGAGGAACTAGATAGTAGTTGAATGTTAAGGAAGAAAATCACCCTCTTGATTTTCATTAATCTTCCTCTTCCAAAATATCTATTTTGATACCTCACTCTGATGTGAAGGTGACCCTTGTTTTAAAAGTTATGATAGAGATAGAGGCAAGATAGTGGAGTACAGGCAGCAACCCAGCCAAACTCTCCCAATATTCCCCTCCAAAAAAACTTTAAAATAACTCACAAATCAAATTTTACATCAGCAGCATCAAGAAAAGGTCAGAGTAAGACATTTTTCCAGTCTGACAACTTGAGGTCAGTAGAAGAGGCCTATTAAACTAAGGTAAGAGTTTTTCAGAAGAGCAATAGGAGCATCATCAGAGAGTCTTGGAAATGGTCAAGAAGACAGCAGGAGCAGCAGCAGTTTTCAGAGTTCTCAGCTCAGAAACTGAAAGCCAAAAAATCTCAAAAAGAGATTACAGGGGATGTTTTTGTTGGCATTGGATGCAGCTGGCACTGATTCTACTTGTTCATGAATGGTTCTGGGTTTCAGTTCCAGGTCAAAGAAGGATGCTTGTGATTGGTCACAAAGGAACAGGGGTCCTAGTCATGGTTTCTAGTTAAATAGGAGAGCTAGTACTTGGGGCTGCATGGGGAGAGGAGAGAGGAAGTTTCCTGGGTAAAGAGCCGAACACAGACTAGGAGAGCAGCGATTCTGCCTCTCTATGGATCACACTATCTTGGAAGCTCTGAAAACTACAGATACTCAGATGTGTAAAAAAAAATCAAAAAATTAGGCTGAAAAATGAAAAGGCAACAGTTACAATAATAAAAAAAAGAAATTGATTATAAAAAGCTAATATAGTGGCAGGGAAAACAAAGAAAGGAATTCAGTAAAAGATAACAATGTATTAGAAATAATTCACAACTTTAGCAAAGTTGCTGGATACAAAAATAAATCCATATAAATCCTCAGCATTTTTATACATCACCAACAAAATGCAACAGCAAGAGATACAAAGAAAAATTCCATTCCAAACAAATGTTGAGAGTATAAAATATTTGGGAATCCATCTACCAAAGAAAAGTCAGGAATTATATGAGAAAAATTTCAAAAATAAAATCAGATTTAAATAATTGGAAAGACATCCAGTGCATCGGATAGGCCCAGCGAATATAATAAAGATGACAATATTCCCCAAACTAATCTATTTACTTAGTGCTATACCAATCAGACTCCCAAGAAACTATTTTAGTGACCTAGAAAAAATAACAACAAAATTCATATGGAAGAATAAAAGGTTGAGAATTGCAAGGGAACTAATGAAAAAAAAAAAGTCAGATGAAAGTAGTCTAGGTATACCTGATCTAAAACTATATTATATAGCAGCAGTCACCAAAAATATTTGGTATTGGCTAAGAAATAGACCAGTCAATCAGTGGAACAGATTAGGTACAAAGGACAAAAAAGGGTACAACTATAGCAATCTAATCTTTGATAAACCCAAAGATACCAACATTAGGGATAAAAATTAATGATTTGAAAAAAACTGTTGGGAAAACTGGAAATTAGTATGCCAGAAATTGGATATGGACCCACACTTAAGATCAAAATGGGTCCATGATTTAGGCATAAAGAATGAGATCATCCCCCAACCAAAAATTAAACTCGAAATACAAAAATTAAAAGGAGAAATCAATAAAATTGAAAGTAAAAAAACTATTGAATTAATAAATAAAACCAAGAGTTGGTTTTATGAAAAAGCCAATAAAATAGATAAACCTTTGGTAAATTTGATCAAAAAAAAGAAAGAGGAAAATCAAATTGATAGTCTTACAAATGAAAAGGGGGATCTTTCCACCAATGAAGAGGAAATTAGAGAAATAATAAGGAGTTACTTTGCCCAACTTTATGCCAATAAATTTGATAACTTAAGTGAAATGGATGACTTTCTCCAAAAATATAGGCTCCCTAGATTAACAGAGGAGGAGATAAATTGCTTAAATAGTCCCATTTCAGAAAAAGAAATAGAACAAGCTATTAATCAACTCCCCAGGAAAAAATCCCCAGGGCCAGATGGATTCACATGTGAATTCTACCAAACATTTAAAGAACAATTAGCCCCAATGTTATATAAATTATTTGAAAAAATAGGGGATGAAGGAGTCCTACCAAACTCCTTTTATGACACAGACATGGTACTGATACCTAAACCTGGTAGATCGAAAACTGAGAAAGAAAATTATAGACCAATCTCCTTAATGAATATTGATGCTAAAATCTTAAATAAGATATTAGCAAAAAGACTTCAGAAAATCATCTCCAAGATAATACACTATCATCAAGTAGGATTTATTCCAGGAATGCAGGGCTGGTTTAATATTAGGAAAACTATTAATATAATTGACCATATTAATAATCAAATTAATAAGAACCATATGATCATCTCAATAGATGCAGAAAAAGCATTTGACAAAATCCAACATCCATTCCTACTAAAAACTCTTGAGAGTATAGGAATAAATGGATTATTCCTTAGAATAATCAGGAGTATATATTTAAGACCGTCAGTAAGCATAATATGCAATAGAAATAAACTGCAACCTTTCCCAGTAAGATCAGGAGTGAAACAAGGTTGCCCACTATCACCATTACTATTCAATATAGTACTAGAAACGCTAGCCTCGGCAATAAGAGCCGAGAAAGAGATTCAAGGAATTAGAGTAGGAAATGAGGAAATCAAACTATCACTTTTTGCAGATGACATGATGGTATACTTAGAGAACCCCAAAGACTCTGCTAAAAAGCTACTAGAAATAATTCAAAATTTCAGCAAAGTGGCAGGATACAAAATAAATCCACATAAATCCTCGGCATTTTTATATATCACTAACAAAATGCAACAGCAAGAGATACAAAGAGAAATTCCATTCCAAACAAATGTTGAGAGTATAAAATATTTGGGAATCCATCTACCAAAGAAAAGTCAGGAATTATATGAGAAAAATTACAAAACACTTGCCACAAAAATAAAATCAGATTTAAATAATTGGAAAGACATTCAGTGCTCTTGGATAGGCCGAGCGAATATAATAAAGATGACAATACTCCCCAAACTAATCTATTTATTTAGTGCTATACCAATCAGACTCCCAAGAAACTATTTTAATGACCTAGAAAAAATAACAACAAAATTCATATGGAAGAATAAAAGGTCAAGAATTGCAAGGGAACTAATGAAAAAAAACTCAGAGGAAGGTGGTCTAAGTGTACCTGATCTAAAGCTATATTATATAGCAGCAGTCACCAAAACCATTTGGTATTGGCTAAGAAATAGACCGGTAGATCAGTGGAACAGATTAGATACAAAGGACAAAAAAGGGTACATCTATAGCAATCTAATCTTTGACAAACCCAAAGATTCCAACATTAGGGATAAAAATTCATTATTCGGAAAAAACTGTTGGGAAAACTGGAAATTAGTATGGCAGAAATTAGATATGGATCCACACTTAACACCATATACCAAGATAAGATCAAAATGGGTCCATGATTTAGGCATAAAGAGGGAGATAATAAATAGATTAGAGGAACAGAGGATAATCTACCTCTCAGACTTGTGGAGGAGGAAGGAATTTATGACCAGAGGAGAACTAGAGATCATTATTGATCACAAAATAGAAGATTTTGATTACATCAAACTAAAAAGTTTCTGTACAAATAATACTAATGCAAACAAGATTAGAAGGGAAGTAACAAATTGGGAAAATATTTTTAAAAACAAAGGTTCTGACAAAGGTCTCATTTCCAAAATATATAGAGAACTGACCATAATTTATAAGAAACCGAACCATTCTCCAATTGATAAATGGTCAAAGGATATGAACAGACAATTCTCAGAGGAAGAAATTGAAACTATATCCACTCACATGAAAGAGTGTTCCAAATCACTACTGATCAGAGAAATGCAAATTAAGACCACTCTGAGATACCACTACACACCTGTCAGATTGGCTAAGATGACAGGAACAAATAATAACAAATGTTGGAGGGGATGTGGGGAAACTGGGACACTAATACATTGCTGGTGGAGTTGTGAAAGAATCCAGCCATTCTGGAGAGCAATCTGGAATTATGCCCAAAAAGTTATCAAACTGTGCATACCCTTTGACCCAGAAGCGCTACTACTGGGATTATATCCCAAAGAAATACTAAAGAGCGGAAAGAGACATATATGTGCCAAAATGTTTGTGGCAGCTCTTTTTGTTGTAGCTAGAAACTGGAGGATGAATGGATGTCCATCAGTTGGAGAATGGTTGGGTAAATTGTGGTATATGAAGGTTATGGAATATTATTGCTCGGTAAGAAATGACCAGCAGGAGGAATATAGAGAGGCCTGGAGAGACTTAAATCAACTGATGCTGAGTGAAATGAGCAGAACCAGAAGATCACTGTACACTTCAACAACAATACTGTATGAGGATGTATTCTGATGGAAGTGGAAATCTTCAACATAAAGAAGATCCAATTCACTTCCAGTTGATCAATGATGGACAGAGGTAGCTGCACCCAGAGAAGAAACACTGGGAGGGGAATGAAAATTGTTAGCACTAATATCTGTCTGCCCAGGTTGCATGTACCTTCGGATTCTAATGTTTATTGTGCAACAAGAAAATGATATTCGCACACATGTATTGTACCTAGACTATATTGTAACACATGTAAAATGTATGGTATTGCCTGTCGTCGGGGGGAGGGAATAGAGGGAGGGGGGGTAAATTGGAAAAATGAATACAAGGGATAATATTATAAAATATATATATATATATATATATATATATATATATATATATATATAATAAAAAAAATGCTAAAAAAAAAAAACAAAAAAAAACAAAAAAAAAAAAACTTTAGAATCTGACTTGGCTTGATTCTCAGGAAAATTTTACCAATTTTTTTTCATGGAAATTTTCAGACTCTTAAATCTATGTTTCAGTAAAACTTAGAGTTCATCTGATTCAACACTGGCTTTGGGAATAATTTTTTCTCTGCAGTTTTTCAAGTCAAGAACACTGGTGTTAGAGTAAGGAAGACTTGAATTGTAAGCTTGATTCAGCATCTATGCAACTTTAGGAAAGTAATTTTTCACTTCTCAGCCTCAGTTTATTCATTTGTACATGAAGATAATGCCTATCTCACAGTTTGATTGTGAGGAACAAATGAAATACTTTAAATGTTTTGTAACCTTGAATGTATCACATAAGTGCTAGCTGCTAATGCTGCTTCTGCTGCTGCTGCTCTTGCTGCTGCTTCCACTATTACTACCACCCCAATCACCAATTCAATCTACCCAAGTCAAGCCTATCTTCAAAAAGATTTCAATTTGGTAATTCATGTTGACAATTAAAATATGTGAAATTTGTACACCATTGAACAATTTATTTTATTATTTTCTACCTATACATGTATTATTAACTTTTCAAATAAACATTTCTTTATGAATCAAAAAAAAAAAAAAGAATGAGATCATAAATAGATTAGAGGAACAGAGGATAGTCTACCTCTCAGACCTGTGGAGGAGAAAGGAATTTGTGACCAAAGGAGAACTACAGATCATTATTGATCACAAAATAGAAGATTTTGATTAGATCAAACTAAAAAGTTTCTGTACAAACAATACTAATGCAAATAAGATTAGAAGGGAAGTAACAAATTGGGAAAATATTTTTATAGTTAAAGGTCCTGATAAAGGTCTCATTTCCAAAATATATAGAGAATTGATCCTAATTTATAAGAAATCAAACTATTTTCCAATTGATAAATGGTCAAAGGATATGAACAGACAATTCTCAGATAATGAAATTGAAACTATATCCACTCATATGAAAGAGTGTTTCAAATCACTACTAATCATAGAAATGCAAATTAAGACAACTCTGAGATATCACTACACACCTGTCAGATTGGCTAAGATGACAGGAACAAATAATGATGAATGTTGGAGGGGATGTGGGAAAACTGGGACACTGATGCATTGTTGGTGGAGTTGTGAAAGAATCTGGCCATTTTGGAGAGAAATCTGGAAATATGCCCAAAAAGTTATCAAACTGTGCATACCCTTTGATCCAGCATTGCTGCTATTGGGCTTATATCCCAAAGAAATACTAAAGAGGGGAAAGGGACCTGTATGTGCCAAAATGTTTGTAGCAGCTCTTTTCGTAGTGGCTAGAAACTGGAAGATTAATGGATGTCCATCAATTGGAGAATGGTTGGGTAAATTATGGTATTTGAAGGCTATGGAATATTATTGCTCTGTAAGAAAGGACCAGCAGGACGAATACAGAGAGGCTTGGAGAGACTTACATCAACTGATGCTGAGTGAAATGAATAGAACCAGAAGATCGCTGTACACTTCAATGTTGTATGAAGATGTATTCTGATAGAAGTGGATATTTTCAACATAAAGAAGATCCAACTCACTTCCAGCTGATCAATGATGGACAGAAACAAACTACACCCAGAGAAGGAACACTGGGAAGTGAATGTAAATTGTTAGCACTACTGTCTATCTACCCAGATTACTTATACCTTCGGAATCTAATACTTAACTTGCAACAAGAAAATTGGATTTACACACATATATTATATCTAGGTTATACTGTAACACATGTAAAATGTATGAGATTGCTTGTCATCTAGGGGAGGGAGTAGAGAGAGGGAGGGGGAAATCTGGAAAAATGAATACAAGGGAAATTATTATAAAAAATTACTCATGCATATATACTGTAAAAAATGTATAATTATAAAATTAATTTTAAAAAGATAACAATGTGGAGTTCCGGCCAAGATGGCGGCGTGGAGGCAGACAGCTGCTTGAGCTCCTCGTTTTCTCTCAGAACTTACTTCATGACAAGCCTCTGACTTAATGCTTGACCCAGAAAGAAATCCACAAATTATCACCAAGAGAAGACATCCTTGAAAGTTGCCAGAAAAGGTCTGTGTTTGTTCGGGGGAGGGTCAATCAGACTGGGCGCAGACTGAGGGCAGACAGCCAGAGCAAGACAGGCAGCTCACACAGCTCAGACCGGAGGGGGAGGGGTGTGATCTCTGCCGTTTCTGCGAAAGGGCTTTTTCCCCAGAGTGGACACTCTGTCTTGGCAGCAAGCCAGGAGCAGCAGAGAGGGTGTAAACACCGGAGGTGAAGATTAAAACCCCAGAAAGCCAGCATCTCTCAGAGCCCGGCCACCCCCAACCCCCACCTGGACTGACTCGGTGCGTTCTCAGAGCCTCAGAGCGCAGACTCAGTACAGTCATTGCTGTTCTGTTAGTGGCTCTCTGCTGCCCTACCCCCAGTCTGTAGAGGAAGCCCATTAATAACATCCAGCCCTATCCCCCGCAAAACAGACCAATTGTTTCTCTTGTCAGTTTGTTTTCTTTGATTCCTACTCTGACAAAATGAACAAAAAATTCAAAAGGGCTCTAACCATTGACAGCTTCTGTGTGGAGAGGGAGCAGACTTCAAATGCTGAGGAGACTAGGAACAGACTGTCCCCAGATGTATCCCCTGGGAGGGATATAAGCTGCTCCTCAATACAAAAGAACCTCATAGAGGAAATCAAAAAGGCTCTCACAAGAGAGCTGGAAGAGAAATGGGAAAAGGAAAGGGAAGCTTGGCAAGAGAGCCTGGAGAAGTCATCCCATGCATTCAAAGACAGAATGGATAAAGAAATCAAATCATTGAGAAACAAGATTAGTGAGCTGGAAAAGGTAAACAACTCCAAGGAAAACAGGATTAGTGAGCTGGAAAAGGTAAACAACTCCAAGGAAAACAGGATTAGAGAGCTGGAAAAAGAAATCAGCTCTCTAAAAAATGAAATGGATAAAATGGAAAAAAATTCCATAGAAGATAAAAACTCAATTGGACAATTACAAAGAGATATAAAAAAAGTGAGTGAAGAAAATACATCATTGAAAATTAGACTGGAACAAGTAGAAATGAATGACTCAAGGAGAAACCAAGAGGGAGTCAAGCAAAACCAGAGAAATGAAACAATTGAAAAGACTGTCAAGTACCTTACCAGAAAGACAACAGACCTGGAAAACAGATCTAGGAGAGACAATTTGAGAATAATCGGACTCCCTGAAAAATGGGAGGAAAAAAAGAGCTTGGACACCATTTTCGAGGAAATTATCAAAGAGAACTGCCCAGATGTTTTGGAAACAGAGGGTAAAATAGACATTGAGAAAATTCATCGATCACCTACTGAAAGGGACCCTAAAATCAAAACGCCAAGAAATATAGTGGCCAAGTTCAAGAACCATCAGACAAAGGAAAAGATATTGGAAGCTGCTAGAAAAAAACAATTCAGATATGGAGGATACACAATAAGGATAACACAGGATCTAGCAGCATCCACATTAAAAGAACGCAGGGCCTGGAACATGATATTCCGAAAGGCTAAGGAACTTGGTATGCAGCCAAGAATAACTTACCCAGCAAGAATGAGCATCATTTTCCAGGGAAGAAGATGGATATTTAACGAAATAAATGAATTCCATCTATTTTTGATGAAAAAACCAGACCTACATAAGAGGTTTGATCTTCAAATACAGAACTCAAGAGACTTCTAAAAAAGGTAAAAAGAAACCTTGAGAACTATACTTCTGTCAAAAAAATATGTAAAGAACATATGTACAATATGTCTTAGAAACTAGAGGTGGAAAGGAGATTATATCATAAAAAAGTATGAAGTGGTGGTACTACATCTCATGAAGAGGCAAAGGTAACCTATTATATCTGAGAGAAAGAAAGGAGGGAGATGAACATAGCGTGTATGAATAGACATATTTGATTTATGGTGAAACTTCTTCCACTTCATTGAAAAGTGAAAGGGAAGGAGTAAGCTAAGGGGAAGGGAATACAGTAATTTCGAGGAAAAGGGGTAAAATAAGGGGAGGATCTTTAAGGTGGGAGGGCTGTGAAAAGCAAGTGGTGTTTACCAGTTTAATACTGGATAGGAGGGTAAAAGGGAAGGAAAGGGGAAAAGCATAAGCAGGGGTTAATAGGATGGCAAGCAATATAGAATTAGTCCTTCTAACCATAAATGTGAATGGGGCAAACTGCCTCATAAAGAGGAAGCAGTTAGCAGACTGGATTAAAAGTCAGAATCCTACTATATGTTGTTTACATGAAACACACCTGAAACAGGATGAGACATTCAAACTAAGAGTAAAAGGGTGGAGCAGAATCTATTATGCTTCAGGCAAAACCAAAAAAGCAGGAGTAGCCATCCTCATCTCAGATCAAGCAAAAACAAAAATTGATCTAATTAAAAGAGATAAGGAAGGGCATTATATCCTGCTAAAGGGAAGCATCAATAGTGAAGCAGTATCAATATTAAACATGTATGCACCAAGTGGTGCAGCATCCAAATTCTTAAAAGACAAATTAAGAGAGCTGCAAGAGGAAATAGATAGCAAAACTATAATAGTGGGAGATCTCAACCTTGCACTCTCAGAATTAGATAAATCAAACCACAAAATAAATAAGAAAGAAGTCAAAGAGGTAAATAGAATACTAGAAAAGTTTGATATGATAGATCTTTGGCGAAAGCTAAATGGAGACAGAAAGGAATATACTTTCTTCTCAGCAGTTCATGGATCCTATACAAAAATTGATCATATACTAAGGCATAAAAACCTCAAAATCAAATGCAGTAAGGCAGAAATAGTAAATGCATCCTTTTCAGACCATAATGCAATCAAAATAACATTTAATAAAAAGCCAGGGGAAAATAGACCAAAAAATAATTGGAAACTAAATAATCTTATACTGAAGAATGATTGGGTAAAACAGCAAATCATAGACATAATTAATAACTTCACCCAAGAAAATGACAATAATGAGACATCATACCAAAATGTGTGGGATACAGCCAAAGCAGTAATTAGGGGAAGTTTTATATCTCTACAGGCCTACCTGCATAAAATAGAGAAAGAGAGGGCCAACGAATTGGGTTTACAACTAAAATTGCTAGAAAAGGAACAAATTAAAAACCCCCAGACAAACACAAAACTTGAAATTCAAAAAATAAAAGGTGAGATTAATAAAATTGAAAGTAAAAAAACTATTGAATTAATTAATAAAACTAAGAGTTGGTTTTATGAAAAAACCAACAAAATAGACAAACCTTTAGTAAAACTGATTAAAAAAAGGAAAGAGAAAAAGCAAATTGATAGTCTTGAAAATGAAAAGGGTGAACTCACCACTAATGAAGAGGAAATTAGAACAATAGTTAGGAGCTACTTTGCTCAACTTTATGCCGATAAATTCGATAACTTAAATGAAATGGAAGAATACCTTCAAAAATATAGCTTGCCCAGATTAACAGAGGAAGAAGTAAGTAGTCTAAATAGTCCCATCTCAGAAAAAGAAATAGACCAAGCTATTAACCAACTTCCTAAGAAAAAGTCCCCAGGACCAGATGGATTTACAGGTGAATTCTACCAAACATTTAAAGAACAACTAACTCCAATGCTATGTAAACTATTTGAAAAAATAGGGATTGAAGAAGTCCTACCAAATTCCTTCTATGACACAGACATGGTACTGATACCTAAACCAGGTAGATCAAAAACTGAGAAAGAAAACTATAGACCAATTTCCTTAATGAATATTGATGCTAAAATCTTAAATAAGATATTAGCAAATAGACTTCAGAAAATCATCCCCAGGATAATACACTATGACCAAGTGGGATTTATACAAGGAATGCAGGGCTGGTTTAATATTAGGAAAACTATTAGTATAATTGACCATATTAATAATCAAATTAATAAAAACCATATGATCATCTCAATAGATGCAGAAAAGGCATTTGATAAAATCCAACATCCATTCCTACTAAAAACGCTTGAGAGTATAGGAATAAATGGACTATTCCTTAAAATAATAAGGAGCATATATTTAAAACCTTCAGTAAACATCATATGTAATGGTGATAAACTAGAACCTTTCCCTGTAAGATCAGGAGTGAAACAAGGTTGCCCACTATCACCATTACTATTCAATATAGTACTAGAAACTCTAGCCTTGGCAATAAGAGCCGAGAAAGAGATCCAAGGAATTAGAGTAGGAAATGAAGAAATCAAATTGTCACTTTTCGCAGATGACATGATGGTATACTTAGAGAACCCCAAAGACTCTGCTAAAAAGCTATTAGAAATAATTCAGAATTTTAGCAAAGTCGCAGGATACAAAATAAATCCACATAAATCCTCAGGATTTTTATACATTACCAACACAATCCAACAGCAAGAGATACAAAGAGAAATTCCATTCAAAATAACAGTCGATAGTATCAAATATATGGGAATATATCTACCAAAGGAGAGTCAGGAATTATATGAGCAAAATTACAAAACACTTGCCACAAAAATAAAGTCAGATTTAAATAATTGGAAAGACATTCAATGTTCTTGGATAGGCCGAGCGAATATAATAAAGATGACAATACTCCCCAAACTAATCTATTTATTTAGTGCTATACCAATCAGACTCCCAAGAAACTATTTTAATGACCTAGAAAAAATAACAACAAAATTCATATGGAAGAATAAAAGGTCGAGAATTGCAAGGGAACTAATGAAAAAAAAGTCAGAGGAAGGTGGTCTAAGTGTACCTGATTTAAAGCTATATTATAAAGCAACAGTCACCAAAACCATTTGGTATTGGCTAAGAAATAGACTAGTTGATCAGTGGCATAGGTTAGGTTCACAGGACAAGATAGTGAATAAAAATAGCAATCTAATCTTTGACAAACCCAAAGATCCCAAATTTTGGGATAAGAATTCATTATTTGACAAAAACTGCTGGGAAAACTGGAAATTAGTATGGCAGAAACTAGGCATGGACCCATATTTAACACCACATACTAAGATTAGATCAAAATGGGTCCAAGATTTAGGCATAAAGAACGAAATCATAAATAAATTGGAGGAACATGGGATGGTTTACCTCTCAGACTTGTGGAGGAGGAAGGAGTTTGTGTCCAAGGGAGAACTAGAGACCATTATTGATCACAAAATAGAACATTTTGATTACACCAAATTAAAAAGTTTCTGCACAAACAAAACTAATGCAAACAAGATTAGAAGGGAAGTAACAAATTGGGAAAAAATTTTTACAGTTAAAGGTTCTGATAAAGGCCTCATCTCCAAAATATACAGAGAATTGACTTTAATTTATAAGAAATCAAGCCATTCTCCAATTGATAAATGGTCAAAGGATATGAACAGACAATTTTCAGATGATGAAATTAAAACTATTTCCACTCATATGAAAGAGTGTTCCAAATCACTATTGATCAGAGAAATGCAAATTAAGACAACTCTGAGGTATCATTACACACCTGTCAGATTGGCTAAGATGACAGGAACAAATAACGATGAATGTTGGAGGGGCTGTGGGAAAACTGGGACACTGATGCATTGTTGTTGGAGTTGTGAAAGAATCCAACCATTCTGGAGAGCAATCTGGAATTATGCCCAAAAAGTTATCAAAATGTGCATACCCTTTGACCCAGCCATACTACTACTGGGCTTATACCCCAAGGAACTACTAGAGAAGGGAAAGGGTCCTGTATGTGCCAAAATGTTTGTGGCAGCCCTTTTCATAGTGGCTAGAAGCTGGAAGATGAATGGATGTCCATCAATTGGAGAATGGTTGGGTAAACTATGGTATATGAATGTTATGGAATATTATTGTTCTATAAGAAATGACCAACAGGAGAAATACAGAGAGGCTTGGAGAGACTTACATCAACTGATGCTGAGTGAAACGAGCAGAACCAGAAGATCATTATACACTTCAACAATGATACTGTACGAGGATGTATGCTGATGGAAGTGGATTTCTTCAACATAGAGAAGAACTAATCCAATTCCAATTGATTAATGATGGACAGAACCAGCTACATCCAGAAAAGGAACACTGGGAAATGAATGTAAACTGTTATTTTTACTTTCTGAATCCAATTCTTCCTGTGCAACAAAAAATTCGGTTCTACACACATATATTGTATCTAAATTATACTGTAATATATTTAACATATATAAGACTGCTTGCCATCTGGGGGAGGGGGTTGGGGGAGGAAGGGAAAAAATCTGAATAGAAGTAAGTGCAAGGGATAATGTTGTAAAAAATTACCCATGCATATGTACTGTCAAAAAATGTTATAATTATAAAATAAAATAAAAAATTAAAAAAAAAAAAGATAACAATGTGGAAAAAAAGCTACAAAATTTCAAAGACTAATTTGACCCAAGTCCAACAAGATTTCCTAGAAGAGTTAAAAAAAGTAATGCTTGATAGAGGAAAAATTAGGGAAAGAAATGAGAGTGATGACAGTAAATTGTGAAAAGTAAATTAATAGGTTGGTAAATAAGGCATAAAAATGCTCAAGAAAATAATACCTGATAAACAGAATTGACCTAATAGTGAAAGAAGCACAGAAATTCACTGAAAAAGCTCCTTGTAAAAACAGAATTGCCCAAATGGAAAGAGTTATAATAGCTCACTGAAGAAAATAATTCTTTAAAAATTAGTACTAGACAAGTTGAAGCTAATGACATCATGAGACTTTAACAAACAAACAAATCAAAAGAATGAAAAAAAGAAGAAAATGTTAAATATCTAATTGCAAAAAAAACAACTTATCTGGAAAACAGATTAAGGGCAGAAAATTTAAGAATTATTGGACTACTTAAAAGCCATGACAAAAAATAGACTAGACATTATATTTTTTTAAATTATCAAAGAAACTATCTCAATATTACAGTCAAGTTCCAGAGCTTTCAGATCGAGGAGAAAATATTGTAATTATGCAGAAAGAAATGATTTTAATGTTGTGGAGACACAAGCAAGAGCACATAAGATTTAGCAGCTTCCATGTTAAAGGAGTAGAGGGACTAGAATACGATATTATGGAAGACAAAGGAGATAAGATTACAATTAAGAGCAACCTATCCAGAAAAACTGGATACAATATTTAAGGAGAAAAATAATGTGTATCTCTAGCTTCCTTTTGAACTTCAGCTTAAATGACATCATTTCATTGGACCATATGCTATTGCCTTCCCACTCTGCATCCTCACCCTGGAAATTAGTTTGCATTTACTTCAATATTTTGTATCTCATGAAATATATATATATATATATATATATATTCATATATATTAAATATTTTATTATTTGGAAGATCTTTTGAATCAAAAATTATCGAGGGCAGGTATAATTTCATATCTGCCTTTGTGTTAGAGTCTCTAACACCTAACACAGTTCATGGAACATAGATGTTTAATTAATCCTTGTCACTTGATTAAGAAATCAAACAGAAGAACAATATTTGTTATAATTTTGCTACATGGTTCAATACAAATTTGAAACATATTTTTCAAATGTGTTTTTGGTGGGGAGAAAAGAAAGCTGGGCTTTTAACTTCAAGGTATTCAGTTGACAAGAATTTACTTTTTTCTGGAGGGTAAAACAACTCCAAATAAAATCAATTGTCTTTATTGAGAATATGTCATATGAGGATATCTTTTTTATTGAGGATATGATTTCCGAGGTAGTACTTATTGGGTCACTGATTGCCAGACTAGTTTAGGGATTTCCTAAGGGATTTCTAATTATCTCAGTGATAATACTTATGAAGCAATTAAAAATTTCTAACTGCAAATTAATAATTCATTTTTATTTAAAAACAATGAATAAAATAAATTTTTTAGAGGAAGCTAAGAAGTCAAATACATCAGAAATATTGTTCCATGCTTTTTCACAGTAATTTGGATGAAGAGTTAAATGATATATGTATTAGATAACCAAATTATATAGATCCAGAAGTGACTACTACATAAACAGATAACAGAATTGGGCTCTAAAAATTCTACTACAAAATAGTGGGTTGAACCTAACCAGATTAAATTTAATGTAAGAAAATGAGAATTTCTACTTCTGTGTTTAAAAATTTCAACAGCACAATTAAAGAGTGTGAAAGCTACAATTACAAAATAGACTAGGGGTGGGGAGGAAGATGTGAAAAATTTAATGGACCCACCATAAATCAGAAGCAGAATTTATGGGGGCAGTGTTGACTTGGGGGGCAGGAAATAGAGAGTATCATTTTTTTCACCTTTGTATCCTCAGCACTTAGCCCAATGCCTCTCACATAGAAAACACTATGTAAATATTAGCTATTATTATTATTTATTATTGCATTATAATTCTCATTAAATTAAATGCAATTATCTTCACGGTTCTGAGGTTCATTTGTAATATTACAAGTGTAATAAAACCAATTGTAATAAAATGTGGATAAACAGACTTTATATAGTGTGTTAAGCTTTTCAATGTGTTTTACATGTTTTTTCACTTGACCCTCACAACAATCCTATGATGTAGGTGCCATTATTACTCTCACTTTACAGATGAAGAAATTGAGGCAAAGAGATGTTAAGAGACTTTCCTAGGACCAGATGACTATTCAGTATTTGAGACAAAGATTGAACTCAGATTTTCTTGATTCCAACTCCAACATCTTCTGCAATAACCCAGCTGCCTTGTAGGATTCTGACATTACCACCATACACTAGTGTTTAGTTTGTTCTTAAGTATGTCTCTTAGTTTCTCCTCTGCTTTCAGCCAATGATGATCAGATGGATACATGATGTCAGTCTCTTAACTTTTAAAGTTCCTTTCCCTTGGACTCAAATTGCTCCTAAGCCTGAAAGTTCTCAAAACTTGACTGCTGCACTGATGGAATGAGAGAATTCTTGAAACTCCTGAAACTTTTGGTGTTTCATTATCCAATGTATGTGATTCATTTTTTTCAACCAATCACAAAACATCTCCTGCTTGTGGTCATTTGCATTCATCTAATGATCATATGGTCCACTAGCCAGCATCAGGCCATCCATAGATGAAACCATTAGTTATAGTGAATGGAGAAGTGTTGAATGCTATGGATAAATTCACTTACCTTGGCAGGTAATGAGGGATGAGAACATTGATAGTGAGATTGATAAATGCATTTCCAGAGCTAACTCACTATTTGGGAGGCTCTGAAAGAAAGTATGGGAGAGAAGAATCAAAATTACTACCAAACTGAAGGTCCACAGAACCCTTCTGTTGACCTCACTATTGTATATCTATGAAACCTGGACAGTATGCCAATTCCATGATAGGAAATCAAAATGCTTCCATTTGAGTTGTCTCAGGAAGATTCTGAGATCACCTGGGAGAACAAAATACCTGATACTGAGATGCTTTCTTGAGGTAAAATTCAAAGCAATCAAACTGTAACACACAGCTTACAGAACTCTGGTAGATCTGCATACAATGTAGGCACTCATGTGATGGTCAGAAGAAATGATACAAAGACACTCTCAAGGTCTGTCTGAAGAGCTTTGGAATTGGAAGACAATGGTAAAGGATCACCTAACATGACATGCCAGCAACAAAAAAAGATGCTATGTTCCATGAGCAAAGCAGAATTAAAGTAGCTCAAAACAAAACAAAACAAAAAACAAACAAACAAAAAAACTAAATACTAGTTCTAATCAGCCACAGTTGTTTATACTTCAGCTTAACTCTAACATAGTGATGGCATTTGGTCTGTCTTTGAGAGTGAAGATCAATAACCAACCTAAGGCCAAATTACTTTATTTTTTTAAGTCAATTAAAGGCTTATTTATCCAGTAGTGTACCTTGGATTGGTTGATTAATGCAATGGAAGCAACAAATTACTTTATTTCTTTAAGTCAATTAAAGGCTTATTTATCCCATAGTGTACCTTTGGTTGATTAATGTGATGGAAGCCTGACTCTTATGTATTTACATTACAAAGGGCTGAGATAGCCTTACATCCTTACATATAGATGACATTGGTGTAATTGAAAGACCTACTATTTACTACCACAGTTTAGCTGGGAATAACCTTGCCTTTCTGAATCTTGGTTTACTCATTTTAAAAATGTGGGTATTAGAGTACATAAGTTATAAGTCTTAAAATTCTGGGCTTGAAAAAATATGACTGCCAAAAGTATAATTAAAAGATCATGTTTCTGTTTGTTTGTTTTTTTGTTTGTTTTTTTTCCCCCAACAATTTCACTTCTATCATTTTTTTACAGGATAAAGAAAGTGAGTTTAGGACTGGGAACTGGCCCTTTAGGCTACCTAGTGGTATCCTTGGAATGCTAGTACCTGTTTATCCCTCTTCATTAAAAAAAAATCATTCATTAGGTAATACAAAATAAAAGTATTTTAGCTGAAAACATAATAATACTAGATTCCAGAAGCTTTAGTTCAATCTCAGACTGAATTCTCTGGTATTTGATTGTATCATTTATTACGCGTTACATCTATTGAATCTAGATGAACATTCTCATATTCCTAAATATATTAACATACAGTTAAGTAGGTTAAAAAATTTGAGAAAAATAGCTTTTTACATTGGTGTGTTTACCTAATCCTGTATTTATAAAGCAGCAGAAAGAAGAAGGAGAGTACGTGGACACCTGAAATTGTGAAGGAAGGTCTAATAAAAGAAATAAAAAGCAACAAGAGGACAGGAGCAGTATCAAAGAAATATTTTACTAATTTCATATATTTTTTTAGGATTGGTCTTATGAAACATGCCAATTTAACATTTGTTTTAGAAAAAAGAAAGCATTTTTTCAAAAAAAGCATTTACTAAATTTCTATTATGTGTTCTACATTGCCTTAATTAACTTTTGTTTTGGCATATCACAGAAGTACAAGACACTGACCATACCTTTGTAGAATTTATACTCGGACAGACAAAGGGAGAACACTTAAATGAATGAATAAGGAGAGACATCATAATTAAAATGACCACAATCTGAGAGTGCTATAGGAATTCAAAAGGGAAATAGCAAAGTTGGCTAGAGTAGCCATTTTGATAGAGGAGAGAGACTAACTTAAGAAGATGAAGATTAAGTGAAGAACAATAGATGATGTCAAAAAATTACCACATAGTTATAAAAAGCCATTCATGTGTGTGTGTATCTATCTATCTATCTATCTATCTATCTATCTATCTATCTATCATCTATCTAGATATACACACACACTCACACACACAGCTTTATTACTCGAAATATCTGTGATTTCTTCCAGATTGGGTTTCCTTTCACTGAAACATATCATAACTATTGAATGAGTTAGTCAATGATCTCTTGAATTGTGATGGCTGAACATGTAGGAAGCTCCCTCCTGCCAACCTAGTGGTGACTTTTGTTAGCCTATTCTTCAGATGACAGATATATTATCTATCCATGGCGGCAATACTCAAAAGACCAATCAGGGCTTGTACTCTACTGACATAGCCTTTGAGAACCTAGAGTTTCATTCTAGTGACATTGAAGCATTGGAGTAGAATTTCAATGGAGGAAGTGAAAATTTCATTATAATTAGGGGATCAACAATGAAATCAAAGAATAAATCTCATGTCCTAGTAGAATGTAAACTCTCGGAAAGGGCAACAACTGTTTTATTTTTTGTCTTTGTATTGCTAATGTCTAACTAGTCCTGGCAAATTCTGATGAGAGATGAAATTAGAATGTTTAAGGCCACTCTGTTTGGAAATGGGCAAATTAAATTCAAACATCTAATGATTTGACTTTGGGGTTCTATTTCTGAATTTCCATTTATTCTATATATTCTATATTTACTATATATGTATATATATGTATATATATATATATTATCCTATGAGTAAATACTCACATTCTATAATGTTTGAAGACAGGAAGAAAAGGGAAAGAAGGAAATAAAATCTAGGATCAGTACCTAAAGAAAATGATAGCACCAATAACAGAATTTAGTGACTGCTGATTAGGGTCTGGGTGCAGTCATTCCCTGGACATAATGCTTTGCTTGAGAGTGGGGTGGGAATGAAAGGACCTAGGAGACTTAGTGACTAGAGAGAGGTTTTTTTTTATCTTCACAGAAGTTTGAAAAGGAGAGAAAGAGGAAAGGTGACTCAGGATAGAGAATGGCAGAGTAGAAGGAAGCAATGCAGCTGAACTCTGATGTCCATTCAATCTCTTCAGATAAAATGCATGAGACTAAATCTTGATGGGGAAATCCAGAAAAAGTCACAATGAGAAAGTGAAAAATTCTGTCAAATAAATGTATAAAAAATTTCATTTTTTGTCAAGGAGGGATTTAAGAGAGGAGAAATGGAAAGCAGCAAGGGAATATAGGAGATGAGTAACAGCAGTTTAAGCAAGACGTGATAAATGCCTGAATTAGAAGGGTATTAAAGAGGAGGAAAAGAAAAACATATAGTGCAGAAATGAAATAAACCCAATTTGGCAACTGAACAGATATGGAATGTGAGAAAGAGAGCAAAGAGAAAATATAATTACAAGTTTTTAAGCCAAGGAGGCTGAGTATGATAAAGCCATCAATAAAAATAGTCACATTTTGAAGAAAGGGAAGATTTATGGTAAGCTGCATTCAGTTGAAAAAAAAAATACTGAGTGAGGGATGCTAACTGGATATTCAGAGAGAAATGACCAGTATGCACTTGGAACTGAAGAGAATGATTTCAGAAGGTAGATTAGAGAAGGATATAGAAATTTGAAAAAAATTTTCATAGTGGTAAAAATTGGAAACATAGAGTAGATGATGTACTCTGTGAGAAAGTGTGGAAAAAAAGAGGAATGAGAAAATAATTTAAACCCTAGTAATAGTTTAAATGTAGCAAATTTTCAGTAAAGTAAAATTTGCCCTGGTTTTGTCTTCAAATTCTGGATTTTGAGTTGCAATTACTAGTTTGGTTTAAATAATTCTATTTTAAAATTTCCTTTTCCTATTGTGTGAATCAAAGAAAAACACCTCTTATCTATAGCTATCTTTCTGTTTCTTTGTGTAATCTATTCTCTTGTGTTCAGAAAAATGCTGTCCAGCCTAGGCCAGGAGATTCTTGGGTAATTCTTAAGCTCATTTTCTCGCTTTAGCAATGTGTTTTATAATAGCATTCATAAATTTTGACACTGTGTAAAAGTCTGAATCTAAGAGACATACTGAATCACTCCGCCCGCCCCCAACACATAGAGTTGTCTAATGATAAGAAAGAACTCCATTCAGAGGTTAGACTTCCAGGGATGATGATAACTCATCCTTAAATAGTTACCAAATTCCCATTTGGTGTTAACATTCCCATTGCCAGTAATTCTGAATCCACAGTTGCCATTATTCAAACCCCATTCTCCACTGACCATTTTCTTGCTCCTTGTCCCTCTCAATCCAACCACCTCCAATATCCTCAATTTAATTACCTCCAATATCCCACTCTAAAACTATTTGGTCTGAAATATTTACATCAAAAATGACAAACTTGCTGGCATAATTTTTTCTTTTCAAACCTTATATTTTCTGGACCTCATGTAGTCTCTGCTTATCATAATCTTTTTGGCAACCATTTCCAGCAATAGTTGCATTATCAATTATTCCCTATCCTCACTGACAGGTTGCGATAGGGGAACTGAAATACTCTTTGCTCCCTATTGCTACTTGCCCCGAGTACATCCTTTCCCACCATTACACAGTAATCTCTCTTTTAAGTTCATGCAATCCAGAGTATCAACCAATTAAAATTCTGATAACTGTTGTTTACCTATCTCCAGAATATTCTTTTTCTTTCTTTGATGACTTTAGTGACTGACTCAAAGCCTTTCTTTTCTTCAATTCCTTCCTTCATACTAAGGTACAGATTCTTAAACTGTAAATTGAAACCTTATAGGAGGTCTCATAAATTGATTTATATAATAAGTAATAATTTATTATAAGTAAATTTGATTAGTATGCCTATTTTATTTACCTATATACCCAGAATCATGTAAAATTTTTCAGGTGAAGAAGGGTTGCAAGTGGAAAAAGTTTAAGAAGTCCCACATTAAAGACTGAAATGTACAAATTGATACTTCTTCAAATATACTAACTTCCAAGATTCTCATCCTATTCATTTTCCATGATCTATCCCTTTACCAGAATTCAGCTAGAGATTTATCTCATCATGTTCATGAATCCCTTATCTGATCACAATTTATTGTCAATCTACTAATATCTTTCAATCATTCCACCCCTCACTTCTTTCCCAGACAATCATCTTTGCCCTGACTATACTCTCCTCAGTTTCTCATCTTGACCCTTTGATGAACCACTTTACCTCTAAACATTCCTCTTTTTGTAGTCCTTTGTCCTATTGCTAATCTTGTTCTGCCAAACCAAAACCTTATATTACTTCCACTCTCCCCTGCCTTTGTTCCTACTTATATGTTGCATCCATTACAAATTTACATGACATAATCTCAGTGGAATCTTTACTATAATTGTACAATCCTTTTATACCTCCCTAATTGACTCACTTTTTCACTCACTGTGGCAGATTTTCAAAATCTTTTTCTTTTCAAATGTCCTTTAGCTCATTTTCCTCCATCTTCTAAGCTGAGAATGTTGCCTCTTATTTCTCTGAAAAGATTGAAGCCATTTTCAGAGAGCTCCTTCCTCTTCCCTCCTTCTCATCTCACATTCATCCTTCATCTCTTTCACCTTTTTCACACAAGGTAGTATATCTTCTCTTTGACAAGACAAATCCTTCTATATGCATAAGTGATCCCATTCCTCCATTCTGTCTTCTCCTGGAGACTTTAATCTTGATCATAACCATTTTCTCATTTATCTTTGATAACTCTATTTGGTGCTTCCCTATTGTGTATACAACATGCCCAATACCTCTTTCAAGCTTCAAAAAATCTCATCACTTAATCTAGATATCCCTGTTACTTATGCACTATATCTCTCCTTTCAATTCAATCTTCATAATCTTCATTCAACCTTCTCTTGTATGTATCCTTTTATCTTCCTTGACCATCATCTGCCTCCAACCTGATGCAGATCTTTACCTCCTCATGTATAGATTATTGAAATAATCTGTTGGTTGATCTGCCTGACATAAGTCCCTCTCCTCTATAATCCATCCTCCACTTAGCCATCAAAGTAATCTTTATACATGGTCCAACTATATCAGTGAATTTAACAATAAAATACAGAGACTTGATTATCTACAAGACAATATAAAATACTCTGTCTGTTGTTCAAGACCATTTATAATCTAGATCCTTGCCATCTTTCCTGTATTCTTATATGTTATTTACTCTATAATCCAGTGACATTAGTTTCCTTGATGTTCTTCACACAAAACATTCCATCTTCTATTACTAGATATGTTCACTGGCTTTATGAATCCCATCCTTGAAATATTTTCTTTCCACATCTTCACTTCTTGGCTTCCTTCAAATCTCATCTAAAATACTACCTTTTGCAAGATACCTTTCATCACTCTTAATGTTCCTGCCTTTCCTCTGTTATCCTGCATACTTCTTGTTTGTATATATTTGTGTATGTTTGTTGTAACCCTATTATACTGTGAGGTTATTGTGAATAAAGACTGTCTTTTGTTTTTATTGTAACTCCAGCACTTAGCACATAATAGATAGATAATAAATGTCTGTTAAAATACTGAATATGTTGATTTGAGGTGTTTTATAGGCCAAATATAGTTCAGGTTGGACAAGTACCTCAGGTTTGAAAGTAGATTGAAATGAGATGTTCCTAATTCATCTGATATATAAACTTTTACTCAGCCATGGTTGGGAAAAGACATTCAGAGCAGAGAAGCAGAGAAAAGATATTTATTTATTTGTTTATTATTATCACATTTTATTTTTCCAAACACATGGAAAGATAGTTTTCAACATTCATCTTTTTAAAACCTGTATTACAAATTATTCTCCTTCCCTCCCCCCTTCCTACAATAGCAAGCAATCTGTAATTGGTTAAACATAGAATTCTTCTAAACACATTTCCATATTTGTCAGCTGTACAAAAAACAAAAATCAGATCAAATGTGAAAAAACATGAGAGAGAAAAAAAAAAACAAGCAAATAAATAACAACTGAAGTGACAATATTATGTTTTGATCCATATCCAGTCTACATAGTTCTTTCTCTGGATGTATATAGTATTTTCCATTCCAAATTTATTGTAATTACCTTGAATCACTTCACTATTGAAAAGAATCAAGTCCAGAAGAGTTGACTATCACATAATCTTGTTTTTACTGTGTACAATATTCTCTTGGTTCTACTCACTTCACTTAAAATCAGTTCATATAAATCAGAAAGGATATTTATTAAGGATATAATCTTTATTTAGCTAAGCACAATTCTCCTATGCTGGCATATAAGATCAGAAACCTGAAGAAGGTGCCACGGCTCTTTAATTCTTAGCTATTTTTTAAACAAGGCAATGAGAAAGCTATGTCAGTGACCTGATTCTTAGTCCCCTGAGCCAATTAAATATTAAATATAGTTTTAATATCTTAAAGAAAAAAGAAACAACCTTGTTCTAATTGGAATGATATAAGATCTTACAAGATTATTCCTACCATGAAGTTTCAGCAACATATTCAAATGGCAATGCTCAGCAAGCAATCATAAATTCATAACTTTATTTCAGGGGATTAATCAGAACTTGAGATATATCAAAACTGCTGTTTTGATGTTAAAGAACAGTTGATCAATTGAGACAAGGGATAGGGGAAAGAGGAATCATCAAGCACCCTCCTTCCCTTCCTTACTTTCCACTTTCTGAGTTTCCACAGTCACCTGTCATTTTGTGGTCCTGGGTCATAGTTAGGGGCCCTATTCTAGGAAAGTCTAATGCACATTAAAGAGAAGGAAATAATCAGGTTAAGCAAAACTGTAGTAAGTTAGATCTTTGAAGTTTGAAATAGTATAGGTGAGCAAATCTAAAGATCTAGTAAGATAACAATGTAATAAAAAGAGAAAACTATTTGGAAAGTCTTGACCTCACCATTAATCATTTATGTGATGGTAGACAAATAACTTAATCTTACTTTCCTTAAGCTAGAATGAAGACAGTCATACATTCACTATCTAACCCACAGGATTATTAGAAAACACATGTAGATTATTATTATTATTAATATTATTTTATTAATTCTTATTAATTCTTCAATGACTGGTCAATATGAAGAATTACATTTTATGCATATACAGGGTTAAATTAGGTTTTCCTGACTTCTGAACCTGACACATCTGAAAGATGAGATAATGGCTCAGAAGGTAGTATCAAGGATGATGCTAACTGTGCATCACATTTCAGGCAGTTAATTCTATAGCATGTCCAAGCACATAGGAAGACACACATGCAGAGGTTCAAAGGAGAATGTAAAAAGAGAACTTAATCAGCTAAGCAACAAGAATGTATTATGTTCCTTCTAAGTGTCAGAAAATGGAATGCTTTCTGAGGATACATAGAAAAAAGATGAAAAATCCCTGCCCTCAAGAAGCTTTAATGGAAAATTCAGTAATACATACACATGCAGACATACACAGAATATATACAAAATGAATATAAATATCCAATCTATACTATATTTTTTATGAGCCTTAATAGATATAATGAATCCCACCCTTTACCATTCTAGCTTCTCAGCAGAGTTGGAGAAGGGGGGCAACTAGCAGCATCTATAAAATGGTTGAGTCAAATAAATGACTAGCTTTAGGGCATTCCCTACATTTTGCTTCCCTATATCGCTGACTCTTAACATGAACTTCTGCTGCACCAACCTATATTTCATTTATCTCAACTTCATTTTGTGATATTGCCAAACCTAGATTTTGCTTCAGAAAGACTTGCTTTCTAATTCTTATCCTTGATTCTGGATTTTGCTGTTTTAGGCAAAGACTGGCTTTCCCCACCCATAGGTTTGCCCCTCTGCTTCCCCCCAAAAATCAGTTTGGTTTTCAATGACACCTTAGAGGACTCTGTTGTGATGAGGTCTCATCTTTACTTTATCCTTTGTTCAACATTATAATATTTTATTTAAATATCAGGAGGTTAATCTCAAAATCTGGCAGTGAACCCCTGATGATTCCTAATCTTTTGTAACAGCTCAAGACAATCCTAAAGTTGAAGAAAGAAAAGTGTAGTTGCTACTTTCCTGTCCTAATCATCTGCTTTCCTTTTTATGTTTTAGCTTTAAGTCTGAAACATACAGTATACAAATAGATGTGTGACTTGACAAATTTGCTGGTAGACATAAATGTTTTTCTGATATGTTTACCCAGCATGAACTAAGTGAAAAAGGTGCTATTCACTTATTTTTATGTTTTCCAAATAAATGCTAAAAGGCATGTCTGTACAATGAGAAAATGACTGTTCAGTTGCATCTCACATCTAGCCAATTATCTGGTTGTTCTGAGTTTTAAAAAAATAATAAATTAAAAGATAGTCAACGTATGAAAAAGAGAAGAGTAATCAAAAAGAACCAATATGGATTTATCAAGAATAAATCATGCTTGAGATGGAAAATGCTATCCATATCCAGAAGGAGAAATATGGAGACTGAATACAAATAGAAGCATACTATTTTTACCTTTTAAAAATTTATTTGATTTTTCTTTCTCATGGATATTTTACTTTTCTGATTTTCCTTTCACAACATGAGAAATGTGATAATGTTTAAAATGATTATATCTGTATGACATATCAGATTGTTGACTGTCTTGGGGAAAGGAGAGGGAAAGGGAGAGATTTGGAAATTTGGAATTCAAAATACTACAATTTGGAATTCAAAAATGAAATTAAAATTACAATATAGAGTTCAAAATATTACAAAAACGACTGTTGTTTTTCTTATACAAAATGAAAATATTCAATCTATATCATATTGCTTGCTGCTTATGGAAGGAGAGAGACACATTTAGAACATAAAGTCTTACATAATTGAATGTTGAAAAGTATATTTGCTTTTATTTAAAAATATTGCTATAAAATGAATGTTGAAAACTATCCCTACATGTAATTAGAAAAATAAAATACTGATTAGAAAAAAGTCATGGCAGGTAATAATGTGTATATATATATATATATATATATATATATATATACACATGGAAGAAGTGGTTAAATGTCTGTGCACATGTAGTGGTTCCTCCAGTGAAAGTGTCCCAGCTATCTATAGTTAATATATGCATAACGAAATATAACACAATGTGAATGTGTGGTCTTTGCATTGGTTTTTGAAATCAGGGAAATGCTTTTTTTTTCAACCGAGTCATCATTAATTTTTAATATTTTAGAGTAATTTTCAAGTCTCTTCCATTCTTGCCCTTGCCAAAGTGAGATAACTTTTAAAGGTTGTATTTTAATTTTTTCCCAATTATATGTCAAGGTAATTTTTAGCATTCATTTTTACAAGATTTTGTGTTCCATTTTTTTTTACCTTCCTTTGTCCTTCCCTCTCCTATTTTTAAAATGGGAGGCAACTGGAAACAGCTTATACATGTACTATCATGTAAAAATTATTTCTATATTAGAGTTGTGAAAGAAGAAAAAGATCAAAAGAAAAAAGTCATGAAAAAGAATGAAGTAGATAAAAAAATATTTTGACCTTCATTCAGAGCTCATCAGTTCTTCATCTGGATGTGGAAGTGTTTTCCTTCATGAACATTTTGTATTTATCTTAGATCATTGTGTTGCTGAGAAGAGCTGAGTCATTGATAGTTGGTCATTACACAATGTTGCTGATATTGTGCAGGTTGTTTTCCTGGTTCTGCTCACTTCACTTTGCATCAGTACAAACAAGTCTTTAAAAATAGTTTTTTTAAAATGAAATCTGCTTGTTCATTATTTCTTATTACACAACAATATTCCATCACATTCATATATCACAGCTTGTTCAGACATTCTCTAATTGCTGGTCAGCCCCTTAATTTCCAGTTCATTGCCATTCTGAAAGGAGCTGTTATTAATAGTTTTGCACATGTAGATCTTTTTCCTTTTTTATGATCTCTTTGGGATACAGATCTAGTAGTGGTATCAATGGCTCAAAAGAAAGGCAGAGTTTGATTTCCCTTTGGGCATAGTTCCAAATTGCTCTCCAGAATGTTGGATTAGTTCAAAACTCCATTAACAATGCATTAGTGTCTCAATTTCCCCAAAACATTCTCTCCAAAATTTATTATTTTCCTTTTTTGTCACATTAGCAATCTGACAGTTAAAAGGTGGTACCTCAGAAGTGTTTTAAGTTGCATTTCAAAAGTGATTTTAAAAATTTCTTCATGTACTTATAAATAGTATTGATTTTTTCATTTGAAAACTGCCTCTTAATATCCTTGGACCATTTATCAATTGGGGAATGGCTTGTATTCTTATAAGTTTAACTCAGTACTCTATTGTATTTGAGAAATAAGGCCTTTATCAGCCTGCTTCAAAGATTGTTTCTCAGCTTTTTATTTTTCTGCTAATTTTAATTGCAAAATTGTGCAAAAGTTTTTTTTTTTAATTTAATGTAATCAAAATTATCTATTTTATATTACATAATATTCTCTGTTTCTTATTTGGTCATTAAGCTGTAATTCACTTAACTTCTTTAAGAGTTTGAGTGCTATCCCATTTGGTGCATATATATTTAGTATTGATATTACTTTACTATTGGGCAACTAGGTGGTAAAGTGTATAGAGCATTAGTCCTGAAATCAGGAGGATCTGAATTCAAATCTGGTCTCAGACACTTAACACTTCCTAACTATGTGACCCTGGGCAAGTCACTTAACCACAATTGCCTCAACAAAAAAAAGGAGGATATTACTTCAAGGTCTATAGTGCCTTTTAGCAAGATATAGTTTCCTTCCTTCTCTTTCAATTAAATCTACTTTTGCTTTTATTTTATCTCGAGATCAAGATTGCTATACCTACTTTTTTTTTTTTAACTTCAGCTGAAGCATATTAAATTTTGCCCAAGTCTTTTAAATTTACTGTGAGTCTCTCTGCTTCAAGAATGTTTCTGATAAACAAACAAACAAACAAAAAACAAGACAAAAAACATAAACCAAACTAAACCATTCAAACAAACAAAAATATATTGTAGAATTCTGAGTTTTGCTCTGCTATCCACTTCCATTTTTGGAAGAGTTCATCCCATTCATATTCACAGTTATGCTTTCCTTTCAATCCTATTTTTCATCTTGTTTGCCTTTTCTCTTCTCCTTTCATCACCCCCCCCCCCGTGTTTTACTTCTCTTTTTTGTCCCTCCCCCAATCTGCCCTCCCTTATGTAAGTGACACCTTTATTTGATCACTTTTATTCCTGTCTTCCTGTCAGATAGGACAGATTTCTATATTCAACTGATTTTTTCATGATTCATTTTCTTGATTTTGATGTTCAAACCGTTTTTCTACTTACCTCACTTGGCATTGGTTCATATCTTTCTATGTTTTTTTTTTAATAAACTATGTTTCATTTCTTACATTACAATAATAAATCACATCAATAAACCACAACTTATTCAGCCATTCCATAATTCATTGGTATTCTCTTAGTTTCTGTTTTTTGTTACCACAAAAGGAGATTTCACACACATACACACACATGCATAACTTCTTTTTAAATCTTTCTTTGGTTATTAACCTAGCAGTGGAAAGATGAGTCAAAGAGTGTATACTGTTTAACAATTTTTGTATATAATTATTGGACAGTTAAATGACACAGTGAATAGAGTGCCAGGCCTGATTATTTGAAAGACTAAAAGGCTCATCTTCCTGAGTTCACATCTAGTATCAGACATTTACTAGCTGTGTGATCCTGGGCAAATTACTCCACTCTGTTTCTCTCAGTTTTCTCATCTGTAAAATGAGCTGGAGAAGACATTTAGTATTTTTGCCTAGAAAACCCCAAATGGGGTCATACAGAATTAGATATGACTCAACTATCTGAGCAACAGCAACACAAATTGCTTTCCAAAATAATTAAACACATTCACAGGTCAGCTAACTATGTATCAATCTGTATGTTTTCTCAGAGTCCATTAATAGATATGATTTTTCATTTTAATCATCTTTCCTGCCTTGATGGATTTAAGGTAGAATCTCAGTTTCTTTAATTTGCATTTCTCTAATTAGTAGCAATTTGAGGCATTTACCCCCAAAAGAACTACAGCATTTATAATATCACAAGATTGTCTGGAAGCACCTGAAATGTTAAGTGACTTACTTAGGGTTGCACAGAAACCTGATGTTATGTGGGAAAGGTAGATTATGAGCCAGGTCTTCTTGATCCTGAGGCAAATCAAGCTCTCTTTCCATATACTTTGATGTTTCTGTATGTTATTTCTTCAAGGTTTTTGGAAAAATAGGCAGCGTGATAAAGTATATAGGAGTTTAACCTTGGAGTCAGGAAGTCAGGAATTCAACCACTGACTCTAACACATTTCAATTGTGTTACCACAGACATATATATCCCTTCACTTCCCAATTTTCCCAAGGAACAAGGATTTAAGTAACAAATGAGTTCATTTTCATCAATGATCAGAAGTGAGGAAATGAGGGATAGTGAGGAAATGAAATTTCCAATAAAATTATGGGTTCATTACTCTCTATTTTCCCCTCCCATAAACAAACAAATAAAGATATAAAACTTAATATGATTTATTCACTATTATTTGACTTGCAATAGTAACAATTAACACTCACGACTATCTCTAACAGAAGTAGTTATGAAACAGAATTTTTTCTTCAAATTATTCTTTGAAATATACAGGAGAACTTTAATTACAATTACTCTTGCAATCTGAATCACAATCTATTTCCAGCATCTAAAAAATCCACTTTCCATTATTGTCCTAATTTATTGATATGATTTACCTATAAAATAGTAGCTATGGTTACTGCTATTTTATTTATTTTCTTTCAATATTTCTTTCCTTTATAAATCCATTGAATTCAATCGTTACTGCAAAGATATTCCTGGTGACCAATGTGGTACACTGAAACATTAATTGGAGATAAGAAGAAAAAGCATTCTAAGATAGTTTCCCTTGGATAAAGATATCTTTCTACTTGATGCCATAACCAATAGCATTGCCCATTTGCTCCTAAAAATAATCTTTTTTTTCAGATCCTATATGTTTTAGATTGCTTAGTTTTTACAAAAGAAACAATACCCTTGGACCTGCAAATCCAAATGATTTGGATGCTATGCTAACCCATAGCACATTCTGATCTTGATTGTATAATGAAGACTTCATTTTTATGTGTGAGGAAGAAAATCTCATGGCTCATGCAAACAACATTATTCCTAAACCAGCTATACATCATCATACATGCAAAACCCAAGCCTTGGGTGGGAGAGACTGGCAAGTTAGATGAACCACTTCAATTTTCCATCAATCAAATTATGGTTTATTGTTCAGCTGAACTACCTCAGGCAACACAAATCTAAAAACTGTCATTTTGGAAACATTACATTTTTTTCTTGTCACATTATAACCCAAGCCATGGTCATAAAAAAAGAATGTCATACCATTACTGACTGTAATACGCCCTAATTTAAGAACAGCTAATTCATCTGTAGTTTGTGCTAGGTGCCTACATTTAGAGCTGGTCACAATATTGGGTTACACTAATCTCATCACATAGCATTACTACATTTATTATTTCTAAAATAATGGTGATTTTAGAAAAATTCAATTAAGCAGGAGATGGCTACTTAAAATGGTAGCTTAATGCTTACATTAAGAGAGAAGGGCTACAATTTTAGCATCATGAAATATTTCATATTTTTGTGGCCCAATAAATGGTTGAAAATTTAATTAAAGATTGGGTCTATGACAACAAAATAAACTCTTCTTCCATTTTTTGCAGCAAAGAGAGTGATTCATTTGTCTTTGTAAGCCTCAAAAACTTAAAAAAAAAACCTAATCTTAGAAACATTAAAAATCTGACCGCATTCTGCCATTCAGAAGTGTATCAGTGCCCTTTATGACATTTACCCTATGAAGCTCCTCTTAAGTTGAGAAATAATCACAGAATGCCAGAGAATCTTAAAAAGCTTTTATTTGCAGTTCATCTCAGTTGCTTAAAACAGCCTGGTGCCATTTCTGGAACTAGATATATTTAGTAGGTATGCACAAGACTTCAATGATTGCATTTCTTAGGCTGTTTTCTTTGTGATGCTGGGAGGAAAGAAATGTGACAAAATAAATTTTATTTGCAAAATATGATTTCTTTGAAAGAGAAGGTAATATTGGAGTAAAGAAAGAGTCTTGTTAGAAGCATGGCATTTTCCAGTCGATATAGAGCTATATTTATGCTACAAATGTGTTCATGATTACCTGATGAAGGCATAAACCTGCTTAAGATATAACACTCATAAATAATACATGCTAAAGCCCAAAGATAATCAGACACGTTATAAGAATATACCTTCCCTGCACAAATGTATGTCAATGCTACAATTCATGAAACCCCACTTAATTGACTACCTGATAAAGGAATAAACCTGCTAAAGGAATAGATTTACTGTGCACTGAGGCAATGCCTTTAAGAGGTCTCCACTGAATAAAAAGCTAGTTCCATTGGCTGAGTGGAGATATGTTCTTGAATGCGTGGGGGACTTATTAACTGAACTTTTATGTGCCTTTTATGCACCATTTATTTTTTAAAAATCAGGAATTTTCATGATCGCAATTACTTAGGCACCAAAGTCATGTGAAATTCCTGTGGTTGGTATCATAGAATCCACCCTGAAAAATGACCCTAACCTCCTTTAAACACCTCCGGAGTATAGGAGGTAAAGGAGGAAGTGGAGGCAATACCAGAAGAGGTGTATATGGCTCCTGTGAAGGCTGTGGGTTGGCTTTGAAAATAAAGCTTGAATGGTCTTTACTTTAACTCTTTTTCTCCCTTGTTGTGGGGGAAGTATAAAATATGCTTGTATATATGCACATGTGTATATGTGCATATGTATATATATATATATACACACACACACACACACACACACACACACACATATATATATATATATATATATATATATATATATATATATATATAAAAATGCTTGAAATTCTGCTACATATCTGAATAGGCATATCTATCCCTCTAAGAAAATAAAGAGAGCTCATATAAAATATATTCTCCCTGAAAAGTACCAAATTGAATGTCATCTGCATGTGTGATTTTGTTGGATTTTTCAAAGGTGATCTTGATTTTAAAAAAAGATAAAGATATTGTAGTAGCTATTTTTATTTTCTGGCAATGTATATGGATTTTACAAGTGCCATTCTCAAACACAAGTTTTTGGAGTCATTTCAGATGAATATGCTTTTGAACTACTAATATTACTTGATTTAAAAATCATGACACATTTTCTAAACAGAACTTTTACATTTATTTTGTAATAATTTCCTGCTCCCTTCCCCCACTACATAGTTGTTTTTTTTAACTTCCTAAAGAAATAATTTCTCTGAAGCTAAACTTACTTCCCTAACATATGAATTTCTTCTCACAAATGAAACTAAAGATCTGACACTCTTGTGTACAGTACTCACTACTATGTTGTCCATTCACTGGATGGATAAGGGTGAGGGAGATAAAAGGAAAAGGACAAATTCAATTTCCAGTCAGAGTTGTATTTTTAATTAGATCATTTAGGTGTCAATATATTTAATTTGGTATGTATGTAAATATCTTTTCCCCCATGATTTACCAGGAGTCTTTCAAAAAAATTTTTTTCTTGTTTTTCTCTGCTTTGAAGTTAATTTCTAGCAACAGAAGCTTCAATCTAGTCATCATTTGAAGCCTAATTTTATTAAATTTCATGAAATTGTGTAAGTAAATGTAAAATCTTTATTCCAATGATATAAAAGAGAAAAAACAGACAATAGAAAACAAATTCTGAATCTTTTAATATTCTTTCCTTAATTTATATGCCATTTCTTCACCAAAATTTCCACAGCTTCTTCTTTGATACTTGTAAATAGTTATTTAATAAGATGTCTATAGATGTCAGTTCTTATTTTAAGAATATATTTCAGGCTAATGCCAAAATCTTGTTTTTCAAAATTATCAGCAATAGTTCAAAATTTTCATATTTAAGGTATTATTTTAGGACTTTAAATAAATCTATCAAAACATGGTAATTTTCTTTAGTATGTATTTAGGTGGAATTGATTGTAGCAGTCAATCAATATCTTTCCCTCACTCAATGAAATATCTTGTGCCAAGGTATTTTTATCAGATGAGGGTATATCTACTAAATCAATGAATCAGCCAAAGGGTAATGAATAAAGTATAAACAAATTGGTTAATCATTTTAATAAAGATTAGAATTTCTCCCTGAGCTTCTAGTTGTCACAGTGAATAGACGACTGGACTTTGAGAATTAGAAAAACTCATTTTCGTGAATTCAAATGTGGTCTCAGAAACTTATTTATTGTGTGACCCTATGTAAGTCACAACTTTATTTGCTTTAGTCTTTATCTATAAAATAGGCTAGAGAAAGAAATGGCGAGGCACTTCTTGCCAAGAAAATCTCAAATAGGATCAGGAAGAGTTGAACATGATTGAAATGCTTCAGCAGCAACATGATGTCTCCAACCACTGGATAAGATCATGAACTGATATGATTACATGAAGAAAGTATCTTGGATTTGCTGAAGAGACTCAGCAATGTCGTATAGGTTTTGGATAAAAGAGTAAGCCAAGTCATTATAGTACCCAACATTCTAGCATATAGCCAGCCCAAAACTGAGAATAGTCTAGATGAGACCACAAGATTGAATCATTGTGAGGATGAAGAAAAGAGAAAAACATCTGTCTCCTTCTTTATCTCTTGACCAGAGTAAGAATTTGTGAATCTCAAAGGTTGGAGGATTTAGACTTCTCATCACCATTCTAGAAGAATCCTAAGAAGAGCAATATCTGTCCTTAGTGTCTACATCAAAAGCTGAGGATGAAGCAGACATACTGAGAAAAGACAACTTCAGCACTCTACCAAAAACAAAACAAAACAAAACAGAATTAGATTATAATACAACCATGCCATTTACGAGCTCACATTTCAATAGATGGAGAAAAAAAATTTATAGAAAGTTTTAGTTGTAAATCAGATAGAAATATTCAGTGATCTACAGGTACAGAGTCAATGCAGATATGAATTGAAATTCTTTAATGTTTCTATTTCCAACATCATATTTGTTTCTGATTTTGAATAATGCTAAGAACTTTAGGGTAGAGAATTTTCTTTTTTGAGTCTTTAGTATTTATGGTTCTTAAAAGAATGGGGTCATAAGCTTCCTAGGATTATGGCTACATGGATTGGGGTCATTCAATCAGTCAGTCAATTAACAAACTTTTATTAAGCATATGTTTTGTGTCAAACATTATGCTAAGCACTAAGAATACAAAAAGAAAAAAAAAGTCTCTGATCACAGGGATTGTGGCTCTTGTGTTTATTTCCCCACAAGTGGTAGTGGTCAGCGATTGGTGTTGGTGGTGGTAAAGAAAATGAGTCCTGTCTTGATAGATATTGTTGGTGCTAGGCTGGAATCTGGAATGCTTGCATGAGGTATGGGGGTCAAACATGCAGCTTGAGCTGCAACACTACTGAGTGTAACATACCACATTAAAATGTAATTGAGAAATACTTGACAAAATAAATAAAAATACAATAAAATGTAGATAATATTAGATTTTAAAACAAGATTAATTTGTGGCCTCTAAGGATCCATAGGCATGAATTAGTGATCCTATCTGATTGCAACTTTACCCCTGACCATTTGTATGAGAGAACTGTTATTCTCAAAGGTGTTGTGTTATCTCCTTTGGAGATTGGGGTGGGGGGAGGTGGTACCTGTGGTTTGGCACTTGCCATCTCGTGTCTCTCCCTTCAGGGTTCTTTATTGCTTTATCACATACATGTGGTAAAGGCCTTCTACAAACAACAGGTTATGAGTTATCCCTTTGATATATACGTTCTCTAAAATAGACTCCACTTTCCCTTTTCCTCTATATGTATTTTTGGAAGAGTATTTTCTTGATTTGTGGTAAAGTTTTATACCAACTGTCATTATACCATTTTGTAAATACCTCTTTCTAAAACCTAATTCTGGCTAAATAATTTGTATCAGTGAGGGAATTACCCTTGTAAGGGCTAATGGGATATAGAAAAAGAAATAACCATTCCAAACCCTTTAGGGGTTTATTCCTAGATCCTTAGCGAAGGTGGACTCGGTAGGGATCTGACCTTTTAATGCCACCAAGGAATCATAAAAGTTAATTTAGCCACAATGACTAAAATTCTTAGCACTAAATTAGAGAATAGTTTGTTTGCTCTGATTCCATTTTTAAGTAATTAAACCACAAGGCTCATTATTTTAGCAGCCAAGATTCATCAAATGGTTATTTGGCTATTTAACCAGTAGCATAATAAGTAGCAATTCATCTAGTTCCTCTTTGTAATTTTACTTTTTTATATCCACCTTCTATATCATTGGACTAAATGAGTGAGGAATATATTTTCCAGTAAAAATATTTCATATTTATTGATACATAAGATTCCTATGGAAACATAGTCAAAGCATATTTTAAAAAATGTTTCAACATATTGGAGGTCTAAATGAAGATGTGATCACTATAATACATATGACATGAGGTCAATGAAGACAGTGAATACAAGAAAAAAACTTGGCAAGAAAAATTGCTACATAAATTATATGTCTAACATAATGGGATTTGACGTCTGATCTAGCCTATTTCTAGAAGGGAAAGGTGAATAAGAAACCAGTTAAATTGAATAGGCTTTTTTATTGAAACTAGGAAATTCGTATGAATTTCAGTAACATTTTTCTAAAACTAAATTCCTGACAACTAGATAGCAAAAAACTAATATATTAATTGAAAAGCATGCATCAAATGAAAATGATAATAGGTCAATAACTAATATATTGCTATTTCTTGCTATAATTCATTACTTTCAATTCAGTTATGACTTTGGGTATATACAATGATAATTTTTAACTTGTCACTCTAGAGAGTGGTCTTAAAGAATGAATCCTGATGGTGATTTCTAGACATTCAAATATTTATTCCAGCTCAGTTTCCTCTTAAATCATCAACTGCTCAATACTGATTACTGATACCATAGGTGAAGGCCAAGTCAGGAATGAAATAATATCTTTCCTCTATTCATCCTTTCAGACTTCCTAAGATGGCTTGACTTTAACAAGTGAAGTCTGATTTTAACTCAGATGGGATCAGAAAATAAGGGATAGGATAGGGAGGAATTTCTGCTGTACCTTTATTATTGCAAATCTATAAAATCAAGGCTTTTGGTAAGATGACTTATTAGATTTCTATGTATTCCCTTGTCCAATCAATCTCAGTGAGGTAATATAGAGTTTTCTCTGAATTATTCTCTGAATTAAATAGAGATAGCAGAGTGAAAATATCTTGGTCATTGACTGATCTACTGAGTCCTTCCCCTCCTCCCATCTCTATGATATCATAGATTCTTTAGTTCTAAGATGTATCCAATTTTCTTGTAACATTCTTCTTATTTATTACCTATTAGGGAATTCAATACACAGTTAACATTTTTTGAATGTTTTTGGCTGCCTGAACTTGTATCTGTGAGAAATCTTTGAGGCAAAGCCTAGAAAAATTGTCTTTCGATAAGGCAGCTGCTCCTTTCTTACATCTTTTTATTTCTTTCTCACTTCCTATCCCTTTCCCTTGCTCATCATTAATTTCTTTTGAAGATTTACTTAATGGCAATAGGATATGGAATCCAATTTAGAAAATGCACCCCATCCAATAGCTGTCTCAACATTCAGGCATGAAATTAAACATTAAGTATTTTTCTTTGGTTATTGGAGGAACCATAATATGGAGAATTCTTCTACTTTGTATACTTATGCCAAAGACTTTTCCCTCCTTTCATGTTAAAAAGCATCATTGGAGAAAACTGTAGGTCACTAGTGAAACTTACTTTTTAATCCAATTTTTTTTAGTGAGTCATGATTGTCCTATAAAAAGTAAGGAACAAAATGTCAGCATAAAATTATGTCTAAAGAAGGATTTAAGAACATGAAAAAGGAAATCGTCTTAAAATAAAGCAGCACAACAACCAATAAATAATATGAAACAATATAATTAATATAATAATCAATCTATAAACATTTACTGAGCACTTCCACACCTTATGATAAGCACTTGGGATACAAAGGGAGGCAGAAGAGTTTCTGTCCTCAAAGAGCTCACCATCTAATCTATAATACAATAGAATAGAACATTATAGTAAAAGTTTTTGCAATATAATATACTATGATATAATAAAATAAAAGATGTTCCATGATATAACACATGTCTAATATAGTTATATAATATGTGTTACAGCAAAAAATTAATAAACATCTCTTCATTCAGAGCATTGTGCCAAGTGCTCGCTCACATATATACAAAGAATAGTTTAGATATGATTCCTGCCTTTGAGGAAGGTAGAGACTAATAGGCTCAGAAGACATTAGCAGAAATAGCTTGAGAGCTGCAAAACAAAATTCTTTTTTTTTTTTAATTAAAGCTTTTTATTTTTCAAAACAAATGCATGGACAGTTCTTCAACATTAGCCCTTGCAAAACCATATGTTCCAATTTCCCTCCTTTATCCCTACATCCTTCCCAGATGGCAAGTAGTCAAATATATATTAAACGTGGTAGAAATATATATTAAATCCAATAGATGTATACATATTTATACAATTATCGTGCCACACAAGAAAAAAAGGAAGCAAAATAAAATGCAAGCAAACAACAACAAAAAGAGTGAAAATGCCACATTGTGAACCACATTCAGTTCCCATCGTCCTCTCTCTGGGTGTAGATGGCTCTCTTCATCACTGAACAATTAGAACTGATTTGAATCATCTCATTGTTGAAGAAAGCCATATCCATTAGAACTGATCATCGTATAATCTTGTTACTGTGTATAATGATCTGGTTCTTCTCATTTTACTTAGCATCAATTCATGTAAGTCTCTCCAAGACTCTCTGAAATCATCCTTACAGATCAATAATATTCCATAATTTATTCAGCCATTCTCCAACTGATGGGCATCCACTCAGTTTCCAGTTTCTTGCCACTACAAAAAGGGCTGCCACAAACATTTTTGCACATGTGGATACCTTTTCCGTCCTTTAAGATCTATTTGGGATATAAGCCCAATAGAAACACTGCTGGATCAAAGGGTATGCATAGTTTGATAACTTTTTGAGTATAATTCCAAATTGCTCTCCAGAAAAGTTGGATCCATTCACAGTTCCAGTATTAGTGTCCCAGTTTTCCCACATCGTCTCCAAAATTGTATTTCTCTAATCAATAGTGATTTAGAACACCTTTTCATATACCTAGAAATAGTTTCAATTTCTTCATCTGAAAATTGCCTGTTCATTGTAGAGAGTGAGAACTCTGGAGAAGTATACTTGAAACAAGGTGTTAACTCAGTGGAATTGACGAGATAATGGTTCTCTAGTTCACATATATTTAGTGTGATATAATGATATAATACACTTTAGTTTGACATAATGATATAATCACTCTAGTTTGATATAATGATATAATCACTTTAGATTTGCTTATACTCAGTATACTGTAATGATGTAATTGTAATAAGGTATTTAAACTGGGAACAAAGTCAGACTCAGAGGAGACTGGTTGACACTGACAGAGAGATTGCTGGAGGAGACTGGCTCAGACTGAGACTGGGTCAGACTATGACAGAAACAGAATGTTAAGGAGACAATAAAAACTTTGGGACTAACTTGTCCATCCTCCTGGTGACTATCCTGCTGAGACCAAGGCCCTTCTGGAGGACCTCCAGAAAGCTAACTGAATATTACAATTTATATCCTTTGACTATTGATCAATTGGAAAATGGTTTGAATTCTTATAAATTTGAATCAATTCTCTCTATATTTTAGAAATTAGACCTATGTCAGAACCTTTGAATGCAAAAATTTTTCCCAATTTATTGCTTCCCTTCTAATCCTGACTGCATTAGTTTTATTTGTACAAAAACTTTTTAACTTAATATAATCAAAATGATCTGTTTTGTGATCAATAATGATTTCCAGTTCTTCTTTGGTCACAAATTCCTTCCTCCTCCACAAATCTGAGAGGTAAACTATCCTATGTTCTTCAAATTTGACAAAACAAAATTATTTTATAAAAGCAGTTATTATCAGTCCAGAAGTAATTAGAATAAACTTCCTGAAGGAGCTAACTTTTAGAAGATCTTTAAATGAATGTTATATTTCAAAAGGCAAAGATGAGAAGGATTAATTCTTTAGGCAAGGAAGCAGCCTGAACAAAGACTGTTGACATGTGTTGTTTGTATGTGCATTTGTATGGAGAGTTCTCCATTTTGTTAAGAGCAGTCATTCTCAAAGTGTAGTCCCAGAACCTCTGGAAAAGGTTGGTTCATCTAAACTACAAAAATATTTTAATTTCAAATATGTATAAGTATTAATAAGTATAAGCTATAAACTAAAACTATTTGGAGAAGTCCTGAACAATTCTTAAATGTATAAAGAGATCCTGAGGCTAAAAAGATTGAGAACCACTGATTTAGAATATGGTGTACATGGGTAATATTAGATAAGCTTATAAAAATAAAATATCAGCCATTTGTGAAGAGTCTTAAATGTCAGGCTGAGAAGCAAGAACTTTATTGAAAGATAGTGGAGAACCAAATATGATTTTTGAGCAGAGAAATAATAACTGGATCTAAATAATAAAGATTTTTTCTAGAAATTATAGGAAGAATACTACAATGGATGGAGGAGGGAATGGAAGTGAGAATACAAATGAGAAGGATTCTGTAATGGTCCTTATGCAATAATGTGAATCTGCAACAGAGTGGTGGCAAGGAAAAGAGAGAGAATGGGACAAGTAATATAGGGGAATAGACCTGACCTTGTTTAAATAGTATTGGGACACTAATCATTAAGTTAATAAATGTATAAAGAAGATACTAACTATAACTAATGACTAATGTTGGGATGAATGCATAAGATAAGAATGAGGACTCAAGTCAATGCCATTAGGGAAAGCACTCTATTGCTTTTAGTGTTATCTGTAGGACTCTGAGGAAGTATAGCCCAACTTTTGAAAATCTAACATAAATGGGAGTTGTCATAAACCCCCTAGATTCTATAATTGGCTACGGATATGAGATAAAATAAAGAGTCAAAGATAAAATCAGGATTACAAAATATATATATATATATATATATATATATCAGGATGATGATTACACAGATATGAAGACTGAAATTAGAAGAAGGCTAAAGAGGAAAGAAAATGATATAATTTTTGGATATCTTGTGTTTGAGAGGTACATTCAGATGGAAAAAGTCCTGTTGGGCAATTGTATATCTGGCGCTTAGAAGGTAGGTCAAGATTAGTAAAAGATTTGGGAGTGAAGAGTATTGAGAGGACAGCTGAATCCAATTGAATGATACTGCCATAGGAGAAAGTGCAGATGAAAGAGAGAGGAGTGTCAGAAGACAGAATGAGCAGCAAGTTAATGAGAAAAATGATTATCTAGTTTGAAGGAAAACTAGGAGCAAGTAGTATCTCTGAAGCAGAAAGAGGAGAAATTATCCAGTAGGAGGAATGATCAAAATTTTTCAGAGCTGCTAAGAGGTTGAGGATATAAGTAATGAAAACAAAACACTAAAAATAATTAGGTCATTTATGATCAAACAGCAACTTTACAGAATATTGCAAAACTATGACTAAGTTTAGCCTCTTATAAGACATAGGAGCAGTCATGTTCTAAGTATTTTATTAAACATGTTGATGATTAACAAATAAAAATTTTTAAAAAAGCATTTCAGTGTGAAAATGACAAAAAAAAAAAGTTCAAGGAATGAATTCTCCAAAAGCAGGAAAAATTTATATTGAAGATTTTAATTATAAATTAGGTGGAAATTTTCAGTGGTTCTTGTTGTTCTGTGACAAAGTAGATAATTATGATTATTCTTTATCATTATTCCCGTTGATTAATTTGTGACTGAATCATTTGATAATCCAAGCAATTTGATGGTAAGAATTTTCTTTTCTGGGTCTTCAATGGCTTTGGCTACTGAGCAGTATATACAGAGGTAGTTGACAAGTCATAATCCTCTTCATATAATATGACTTTTTAATATTTCAATTATTTTTGCTGAAAATTTTCCTTTCTTTTAAAAAATTCTGTATTATGAAATATGACTTTTTGGGACTATGAAGGATAAGAGACTCATTTGAAAATGTGGCTGATAAGAATAAACAATTAATTCTGAAAATTAAAAAAAAGAAAAAAATTAGTTTAAGTGGAGTGGGACCAATGATAAGCTTATTTTAAGTTTTCAGAGACCTGAGTAAGTTTGCAATTAGATGAAAAAGAGCCAGAGGTGGAACAAGGAAAAGGCAAAGCTCCTTCAGAAATAAGTGATATCTACTGAAGGAGATGAAAAAAAAATGGGAAGAAAGAAATGGTAGAGAACTTAAACATCTGTAATTTATAAATGGGTATAGTTGTATTATCTATATGATATAAGTTATATCTGTTTGTTTTTATCTCTGCTCTCTTACACAGTGCCCAAGATGTTAAGTAATTGTTTCAGGATCATCCAGTTAGTATGTGTCCCAGGTGGAATGTAAACCCAGGTCCTCCTGACTTAGAGGCCCAATTTTATCTACCTGTGCCATGTTGCCTCTTGTAGAGTATGAACTCTTCTTTTATGGCTTCTCCCTACAAATTAATTTGCATTTATTTTATATATGTTTTATCTCAATATGCATTGTTCCCCCAGTAGAATATTGTTAACATTATATATGCTTACTAATCTATGAAAGATTAAAAGATACTCTTCAAGAGTCATGAAAAAGCAATTTCCCATTCTTAATATACTTGTAATAAATATGAGGCATTCATGTCTCCTCATATTTATTCTCCTTAATCTCTCTGCTCTCCTTTTGATGTCTCTCTGTCTACCTTTCTTCATCTTTGAATTTTTAGCACCTTGGACAATGCATAACATATAAGAGATAACATAACAAATGCTTGTTGAATTAAATTGAATTGAAATATTACCCTCTAAAAGAGGGTAACTTTCTCTGAGTCATGAATCTTTAACACTCTGGTGAAACCTATAGACTTCTCAGAATGTTTTTAAATACATAAAATGAACTGTGTGAGATTATAGAAAAAATCAATTACTTTGTAATGCAGTTGTCAAAATATTATTGGAAAAAGTTCAGAGACCCCAGAAGAAAAGCCCTGCTTTAAAAGAACCTCAGGCAGCCTACAAGTATATGCTAGACGATCCTATGTCATAGATACTCTGGTCTCTACCTTCCTTATTCAGTTTTCAAGCCAAGGATGAAGCTGAGGAAAAGAAGATACTTTTCAAGGACCTGAGATTTAATTCAGGGGAAGGGTCTGACTGAATTGTCACTGACTAATTTGTAGACTTAAACATTGAGATATTTATGGGAAGCTATGGATTACTCCTGGTATAGAAATCAGAATCAATCAATCAGAAGAACAAGCAATATTCTGGAAACGAAGATACTGATAGAGATTATATTTTTTGTTTTGTTTTAAGTCTGACTATTATAATTTGAAAGGCAGAGAGAGGGAGATTTATGCTTCTTTATTTAACTTGTCTTCTTTACTATGAGTTTCACAGTTCCCTATGCAACAACAGAAGAGGAACAAAGCATCGTATAACCAAGGACATGTGCAGAAAGGTCATTTTAAGCTACAATATTGCTTCTGTTGCAGGATTTACAAGCCCCAGAGTGAGTACTGAGATAGGCCTAGTAGTGATCCACACTTGCAAGGAGAATAGGAGCAAAGCTAATTTAGAAAGGAAATCTCTCTAAATACAATATCCTTTCTTAAATGTGTGGCCATTGTAAAAAATTAGGCAAAAATGCATGTAAGGAAGTAGAAGAAAAGGAATTAAAGTAAAAGGACAAATCTCCCTGTGTTTTATCTTGTTTTTAACTCAAGCAAGGTCCTGGCCACCACTGATAAAGAGGGAAATCTGACCAATTCCATGGAAGATATACCAAGTAGTTCAAACATTTCTCCCCTTCTGGGGGATATTTTAATAACTATTATATGTGAGGGATAGAGGACAAAATATTCTAATTGCTCTTATGCTGAGATGACATTATGCTAATTGCTTTGCATCCTAGAATGTATAAAGTCATCAGAATAATGTGAAAGTGATAATTTTGTTCAGAAACATTGGAAAAAACAAATGAATAATACATATGTTTTGGGCTTTGACAAGGAACTAGATAGATAGCCTTGTTGAGCTACATAAATTGCACCCCTTCCTCTAATGTCCAATTGTCAATATTACACATATGTATAAGCCTTCAAGGATTTCTGACTTAATAGACAATCTTTAAGAGTTGGGAAAAAGTAATTCTCTATTGTCTTCTTGTATTCCCTTTGCTCTTTCTTTCTCTTGCTGTCTCTCTATTTCTTCTGTCTCAGTCTCTCTCTCTTTTGTTAGAGATATAGATAAGTGAATGAATTAAATGATATTTATCACATCCCTACTCTGTTCTGGACACCATTATATATAATAAGGATACAAATACAAGCTTGAAACAGCTTCTCCCCTCCAGCTTACATCCAAATAGAATGAGACAAAACATACAAGGGAGTGGTGAAGAAAAATGGTTTTGTTCTAGGAAGTCTCAGGGATTACAAGTTAAGACAGTAAATTCTCATACCCTTTCTGGCAGCAATTGTTTTCTAGTAATATTGATTTGAATGTTATTCCCAGGAAAAGAAGAAGAAAATGCTGTGTGAGGGAATGACATAAGGGTGTTGCAGTAGAGTATATGGCAAGATGACCAACTCTGCCTTGGTTTTTTGGTACACAATTAGATTAGAAGTTAAGCACTGTCTATGGCTAGTTAGACATAGTGGACTTGAACTTATTCACCAATCAGATGGCTTAGCCACAGGAAAAAGTTCCAAGGTTTAGTGGATTCCTTTTTCAATGCATGGTCTCTGTTCATAGGTTAGTTGGTACAAATGAAAGAAAAAGAGTAGAGGTAGAAACCAATAGTTCCTGGCTTCCTGGTGACTAGATGGCATATAGGTATATATTCTATCAATAATCATCTGTTAATATCCACATCTTATGTCTCATCATGTCATGAAGGAACAACTTTACAAAGTTCACAGAGATTATGTCAGTAGAGAACAAGTTCAAGAATATTCCATTAACTTAAAAAAGTCTTTGATTATGGTTCTATTGACAGCACATCTATTGATAGAATGAAGAAAAGTCTAAGTGAGTTTGATTATGTTCATCACCACATTAACCATTTGGACATCTCAACTTTCAATAACTGTCCACTAAGTGATAAGGGAATATGATGAATACCAAAACAGACAACACTCACATGAAGTGACAAAATCTTGAAAGATTTAGAGTGGCACTTAACTGAAATTTTTATCAATAATAACCAAGCTTCTTGATGCTTTGACTATAATTATTAATATCCCAATGATATCCTATGGCTTAAAATCAAAGAACATTATAATCATAACAAATAAAAAGTATAAGTACCCCGAAAGCCAATGGAAAAAAAGCATATAGAATGTTACTTCAGTGCATGAAGAGACAAAAAATATATATTCAAAGAAAAAATGTAAGAACAGGTAGAATATTCATGTAGCAAGAATAAGAACAGATTCCTAATATTGAGACAGCTAGATGGCACACTAGATGGGTGGGGTAACTGGACTTGGAGCACAAAAGGCTTGAGTTCAAATATATCTTTGCACCTTTATTAGCTGGGCAAGTCTCTTAACTTCTCTGTGCTCCAGTTTCCTTATCTATAAAATGGGGATAATAATAATAATACTTACTTTCTAGGCTGGCTGTGAGGATCAGATAAAGTAACATGTAAAACATTTTGCAAACTTTAAAGGACAATAATTATTAGTAGATGGACAGCTCAAAATTGAAAACAAAGTTTCTAGTACATTATGGTGATATTCTATGAAAGATTTAGAGGAAGAAAGAAAAGAAACAAAGAAAGATCATATGGAGAAGAAAGAATAGTATAAATCAGTGCAGTGAGTTTTCATGCCTCTATGATTACAAATCCAGGTAGGATATATGTATTTATTGGGAAGATTTAAAGAAATCATACTGGGGTCTTGTTCCCAAGTTCATAGTATAATTTCATACTGAGCTCTGAAAATATGATATTTGAATGGTTATCCTCATTTTGCCCTTTTGATGTTGAATCCTGCATGTGAATTTGGGGGATCAATAATTTTCCATCTGAAGAGAATTTCTGATAATATATAATAGTCTTTTGAAAACAAGTATAGTCTATTGCATAATATGATTGAATTGATTTGGTTTGATACCTTATATCATCTTCAAGTGGAAAGTTGTGCTTAACCACAAATCTAGACAAAATAAAAATGTAGTGAACTTTAACATAAAATAATATTGTAGAACAATCATCCAAAAGATCAATAAGTAATTTTTAATCAGAGAGGCACCAAATTTGATACTGGGGCCAGAGAGAGCAGAAATAGAACATTATAGCACTCCCAATGGGTTTACATCCTATGGCTGGAAAAGACATAAGCAATATAATTAACTATAAAATATAGCTATAAATATAAAGAAGATACAATTAATTGATTGGGGGCAGTGGGGAAGGATCATATAGGTATCATATAGAAGGTGTTGTGAATTGATCTTTGACAGGAGTCAAGAATTCTATAGAAAAAGGTGAGAAGATGGTGTATTTGAGGAATTGAGGATAGCCTATAAAAAAACATGGAGGTGTTTTTTTTGGAGTTCATGATCTCCAGAAACTCCATTCTACAAGATGAAATAAATTCTAAAACTCTCACTTCCTCAGTCTGGCCCTGTTCCTTGATTCCCCTCCCAGTTTCTGACTGGAAAAGATAATGGACATTTTAGACCTCCTCTCTGATTCTCCACCATTTAAGAAAAGTTACTTTGTTGAACTTCATGGACTTTAGAAACTCCTTATTCTTAAGATGAAATCAACTATATGACTTTCACTGTCTTAGAGCTTTTCGTTCTGAAACTGAAGGATTTCATTATTATGCAGGGACAGTAACCTTTCCCACACTTTATTCAGCTTTTTTAAATGTAGTATCTTCCCCATTAGATTGTGAACTTCTTGAGAGTGGGGACTCTCATGTCTTTCTTCATATCCTCAGTACTTCACACAATTCCTGGAATGTTCACTAGTAGTTTTTGTTTTTGTTTTTGTTTTTTTTTTTTAATTTTGACTTGACTCTGAATAATAAAGTAAAAGAGATAATGTGGAATATTAGATGGAGAATTGCTTAGAGAATCTAAAAAACTGGATTTCAAGAACTACAATTAATATATACTGGCTATATGTTCTTAATCCCTTCTTAAACTGTGAGTATGATCCCAATAGTATTGTGTAACTGAATGTAGGAGTTAAGAAAAAATTGCCATCAGTAAAAAGTATCAAATATTGCACCAAGATTTAATTATTAATGTAAAAATAGACAAGCACAGCCATTTCATTAGTTTGCAAATTTGTTTTCCATCTTTAATAAAATTTAAAAATTATATGTATATCAAAGAATTATTTTTAAAATAAAGTTCTTTATGATTTGTTACCAGTAGATATTTTGTTTTTATACTTATTTTATATAGCTATATTCCTGGCATTGTGTAAAAATTTCTCAGGTGAAAAGGGGTCTCAAGTGGAAAAAAAAGTTAAGAAGTCCTAGGTATACATGACCTTGAGTAACTCACTTAATTTCTTAATGCCCTGGAAAAAAGATTGTAGATTGCAGAAAGATTGCCAATCTTCATTTGCACTTGGAATTGTCTCACACAAATTTCAAAAAGAGAAATAATAAATTAATGCTTATCTTTTCTGATGATTTTTTTCCCCTGGCTTATACTTGGAGTTTGCAGAATATGTTTTCCATTTAAGGGCTTTTCTTTGTTAAGTTTGCATTGTTTCTATAAATTCCATAGACTCTACATATTAGATAAAAATTTCTGAGCTTTTTAAAGGCTTGAAATGTGTATATATATATATATATATATATATATGTATATATATATATATGTATGTATTGCATCAAAAATTGTAACTAGAAAATTGTATTTGTAATTTTACATGGAGAAAATTTTGTTGAACTGAGATTTGCATGAGTTAAGAAGATAAAGTGACATCATCTTAGGAAGGACACCATTAACTAATCTGGAGAGGACTGGAGGGAGCTCAGGTTAAAGGAAAGAAACATTGGATATTTATTCTAAGCACTATCAGAGGAATATGAAATGAGACATAGGATCAATGGCTATTATTGACAGCAAGGAAGTATATTCACCCTACCTGGAAGTTCACCTGAATGCTGCCATCCTGGAACAATATTCATTCACTCGGTGCTAGTTTTGACTCTGTGTCAATCAATCAATCTATATCACTCAAGAAACACTTAATATGTGCCAGGTGCCATTGCTTGTCACTGGGTATGAAAAGGCCAAAATGAAATAATCCTTATTTTTTAAGGAACTTATGTTATCAATACTCTCTGTACTAAAGTGATGTCCATTATAACTTATTTTGGATGACATTTGGATGAATTATAGGAACATATATTAAGTTTGCTAGTTGGAAAAAGGAATTATGAAGTAAATTGAATACTCATTTTGTAACATTTATTTTGTTCTACTGTATCTAATGGACACCATTATTTTCTCCCCTTAAATTAATACTTTTGTCTTTCTTTGTAATATACACATATATATTATAAATAGCTGCATATATGAAATGAGGGCCCAAATTCTTAAAGATAAATATATATTTAGGCAAAATGTATTTCTCAAACTTAAATTCAAAATTAATGGGAAATTTTCTGTACATAATACAGAATACTTAGACATATTTCAACCTTTATTTTAGATAAATTTTATTTTATCTATTTACTTATATCCTATTTTAGACATAGGAACTAAAATTTAATGTATATAATAAAATTAATGATCGAACTGAATATAACTTTGTGAAAGGTCCAAAGGACTATTGAATTTTTTCTTTTATTTTTTTTTTTATCAGATAAGGGTAAGCTATTGCTACCCCAGAAATTCTACCTTTCTTCTTGAATCTTCCACTCATGGAATCTCTACCTCTGTTGAATAGAAAGAAAGCTGGATCATGGAGAAAGAGGACTCCAAGAAGGAGGTTTGTAAGGCTCCACAGAGTCACTGGAAATTGAGCTAGTGGGTATATAAACTTTCCAAATGAGCAGCAACTCTGCCAGGAGACATGGCCCTGCTGTCAGATACAGACTCTAAAGGTTCCTGGGTCGATTAGAGTGCAGCCTTCTTCATTTCAAATCAGGACCTTTTGTGATAGCCTGGGACTTTTTAAGGACTAGTGGGGCCTGCATTAGGGGCAAGGCCAACTAGAAAAGACCTGAACTGCCAGGGATCAAAGGGTATTATTTGCTACGGGAATTCATTTGAACATCAGTCTAAGTGGGAATGCTTCTTACTCTTGCATAAAACCCTGGTCCAAGCCTGTGTTGTCTGTTTGATCCAGTCTTAAATCCTGCTTGTCAGAGAGATATATATTCCAACCTAAGTCTTATCTATGAATGTGACTTGTCTAGACTTGTAGCTATGACCTATCTCAATTCTGGTCTATCTGACCAAATCTCCTGCTTTAAGTATAGCCTTCAACCATGACTGACCTTAATTCAGTCCAGCTACCTGTGCATTGAATAGCAGCCCTGATACACTACTGTATCTGGGACACTCCTCAGCTATCTAAGTCACCCCAAAAATACTTTACTCAGGAAAGATGCCTTCCCAACACAGTTATGTCTAAAGATTGCTGCTGCAGAGACACTTATGTAAGAAATACTGACCAGTATCAACAAGTAAATGATAGATGGTTAAAATAACAGGAGCCAGAGGAGTCCTGTTGAATGAAGCAAGAGTTTTTGAATATACTGCATTTGGTATTGACTTCTTTACCTTATTTCAGTATGACCTTGTCCTGTGATCTTATACAATACAGGAGAAGCTGCTTTTATATAACAAGTGAAAGGCAATTTCTGCCTAATAGTCTTAACTTTTAAATTAAAATGAATATTTATAAGATTTTTCAGGTGATAATTTAGTCATGATTTGACAAAGAAGAATTTTGCATACTGATTTTTAGATGGGAAATTAAATCAAAATAGGATAAAATGATAAACCATACATGATATGATGGAAGAAGTGAAGTATCCATTTAAATTGCTTACTTGTATATCACCATAATTTGGAGTGTTGTGAGTTTTATTCCAATATCTATTACTCAAATGGATTTGGGATCTCAATGACTTGTGATGTCAATGAAATTTTCTTAAAAGAAACAAATCATGGAATATCAATACCCAGTTCCATATAACTTTTGCTTATGTCTTCCTATGTTTGTCACAAAGCATCTACCTCAAATGATGGGTGCAGATCGTACAGTTATTAGAGGTGCCAATTGGCCCGGTCACTGGCCAAAGATTAAAGCAGACACCTATATGTCTGGGGTGGGAGGATCAATAGCAGCAGAGGTTAGTGCTAGGCCTTTGAGATGGGTATTTGAAGGAGAAAGAGGAGCTTTTACTCCTTTTGTGGTTGAAAAAATCCCCATCAATCTGTGGGGAAGAGACATTTTACAGCAGATAGGATTACAAATAAGCACTTCGGCTTTTTAGGCAGGGCTGCTGTTGAAGGCCTACCTGCACTTTCACCAGTTCCTATTCAGTGGAAGACTGATTCACCAGTGTGGGTAGAACAGTGGCCCTTAAGAAGTGATAAAATTCAGGCCTTATTAGACATAGTGCAAGAACAACTTGACCAAGGACACTTGCGGCCTTCTCTAAGTCCTTGGAATTCCCCAGTATTTGTGGTGAAAAAGAAATCTGGAAAATGGAGGATGATAACTGATCTAAGAAGAGTAAATGAACAGATGGAAACTATGGGAACTCTTCAGCCTGGACTTCCATCTCCTACTCAGTTGCCAAGAGAATGGCCTCTATGGGTTATAGACATTAAGGATTGTTTCTATTCTATTCCTCTAGATAAGGAGGATATGAAAAGATTTGCTTTTTCAGTGCCTAGTGTTAATTTGGCTGAGCCTAATAAAAGATATGAATGGACAGTTTTGCCACAGGGAATGAAAAACAGCCCTACTATGTGCCAAATGTATGTTGCAGCTGCTCTTGCTCCAGTAAGAAAAGCCTTTCCAAAAGTAATATTGTTACATTATATGGATGATATTTTGGGATGTGCACCTGAGGAACAAATGTTAGAGGCATGTCTACAAAGGACCATGGAAACATTAAAGTACTACAAACTGCATATAGCTACAGAAAAAATTCAAAGACATGCTCCTTTTCAATATTTAGGATATGAAGTATATCCTAAGACACTCACAGTACAAAAGCTTTCTTTAAGAACAGAGAAGTTGAACACCTTAAATGACTTTCAAAAATTAATAGGAGATATCCAATGGATGCGTCCAGTGTTAGGCTTAACTACCAATCAACTACAACCTCTCTATGACATTTTAAGGGGAGACAGTGCTTTAAATTCACCACGCCAGCTTACAAAAGAAGCACAAAAGGCTTTGAGAGAAGTTGAACTGGCTTTATCCAATGTGGTTGAAACAGTCACTCAAAAACCCTTGGAAATATCAGTTTTTGCTACAAAAGAGGCACCCACAGCAGTCCTTCATCAAGGAGACAGAGTGATTGAGTGGGTGAACCTCCCAGCACAACCAGAACAAAGCCTTACACCTTACCCAGTGCTTGTGGCTAGGATTTTATTAAAGGCTATTAAGAGAGTAACACAATTATCTGGGATAAGTCCTGAAAAAATATACACATTCTATACTAACGCACAGATTAATGTATGCTGTGAGAACATCCCAGAATGGCAAATTTTATTGGCCACCGCTCCAAATTTTGCACATGGATCTCCATTAAAGATTACCCGGCTACTACATAATTGGCGATGGATTTTTGAAGAAAAGGTTTCTAAGGTTCCTCTTAAAGGACCAACAATCTTTACAGATGCCTCCAAAGAAAATATTTGTGCCATATACTCTCATGATTTAACCATAAAGAGAGTAATCAGGACTCCTTTTCAATCCACTCAACAGAATGAATTATTTGCTATCATGCTAGCTCTCACTTATTACCCAGGAGACGTAAATATAATTACTGATTCAGCCTATTCAGTAGGTGTAGTACAAAGAATTGCCACATCTCAAATAAAATTTGCAGCCTCCAATATTTATCAGCTCTTTAAGGAACTTCAAGAGCAAGTGAGAAAACATCCAGGCAAGATTTATATCTTGCATGTCCACTCACATAGTGGACTTCCAGGTCCCATTTTTGATGGAAATTCAAAGGCAGATAGCCTTCTAACCATGTTAGCCAGTAGTCCTTTGTTTCAGGAAGCACAAGAATCTCATTCTAAATATCATCAGGCTGCTCGAGCTTTACGTTTACAATTTGGAATCACAAGAGAGGAAGCTGGGAGCATAGTAAAAAGCTGTACAGCTTGTTTTCCTTTCCATGCTCCTACACTCCCTCCAGGGAAGAATCCTTGTGGTTTGAGACCCAATGAAATCTGGCAAATGGATGTGACACATTATAAATCTTTTGGTCGTCTATCTTTTATTCATGTCGTGGTAGACACCTTTTCAGGATTCACATTTGCAATGCCAGCAGCAAAAGAGACAGCCCGAGTGGTCACTGAATTCCTTATACAAGCTTTTGCAATTATGGGTGTGCCACAAGCAATAAAAACAGACAATGGACCTGCATATACGTCCAAACATTTTACACACTTTTGTGCACAGTATAAGATTTTACATACCACGGGCATACCCTTTAATCCTCAAGGGCAGGCAATAGTAGAGAGAAGAAACAGAGATATTAAGACACTCCTCCAAAAACAAAAGAAGGGGGGAGCCACAGGTAGCCCTAGGGAACTTCTAAATTTAGTTCTCTATACCATTAATTTTCTAATTTTTGACAAAGATGCGCTGGCTCCAGCAGACAGGTTTTATAACCCACCAGAAGGGCAGTGTCCAGTGAGAGCATCTCCACTGTCCTTAGATAATTGCCAGGTGATGTGGAGAGATCCAGAAAGTGGTGAATGGAAGGGACCAGATAGGTTAACTGCCTGGGGGAGAGGGTTTACTTGTATTTCTTCAGCAGGAGAAGGAATCAGATGGGTGCCAACAAGTCATATTCGCCTTGTCCATCAGAGAGAGACAGAAAAAGAGAAAGACCTCAAAATAAAGGAGAAGATCTAAGAAACATCTGACACTGAAAGAGCATGGATAATAAGAAGACTGTTAAAGAACTTAAAAACCAGCAGGAATCATTGGACTTCCTCACACAAGATGAGAATAATGGACAATGGACTTATGGACATTTATAAATTTTCAATTTATGATTATGATTATGTTATATACTTCTAGCATGTGTTATGTTACTATGTTACTATGTGCTTATGTAATTTATGTAATTATCTGTAATACTTCCCATATTGATGGATTTATGTTTCAAGGTCATGACTGTCCTATGTTCTAAATCAAAAGAAAGGGGGAGATGTTGGGATTACTAGGTGAGAACTGAGGTTGTCTGGATGGTGACAAGGTGAGAATTCAGGTTTTCTGGACAATTACAAGGTGAGAACTCAGGTTGACTTGATAGAGGGGGCAAGCTCATTGGCTGGGGTGGTTCTTCCCAGAAGCCCTTGCATTATCCCACGCCCATTCTCTGGGAGGATAAAAAGAGACAGCACTGGGCGCAGAGAGCAGATCGGCCTGGAGAAGGATAAGAGCTGGAGGAGATTCAAGAAGAAGACTCTCTGCATTACATCAGGCCTGACGGGGCTCTCTGCAGGAAGGGAAGTCACTTCTAAGGACAAGAGTTAACAGCAACTGCCTGGAGACAACGGTTCTCTACAGGAAGAAGAATCTGTCTTAAAGATTTGAGTAGACACAGCAGATCTCTTCCCAGAGAGCGATCCAGCAGCTTCTGGAGACAACAGCACGCGACAGGTCTTCCTCACTTTGTCTTGACAAGGACACTGAACATCCCTCCTTCTTGTCATGTGACCAATCAATGTTAAAAATGTACTTTGTTCGGCTTCCCCTGAACATCCCTCCTTCTAGTCAGTATATTAAGTTTATAAGGAGCCATAAAGTAGTAATAACAGGAAATAAGATTATAAAAGGGAATCTGGAAGTCACATATAAACCTTCTCAAAGATCAAAAGAACATAATTTTCAAACTGTATCATAATTTGACTAAAATTCATATCCTGGTAACGTGCTAAATCAGCAGAATCTAACTAACTAATCTAACTAGGTATGTTCTATGGTATGTAAATCCCATCCCTCCATAGTTCCAGATCAATAGAAGATAAAAATAAAAAAAAATAGAAAATAAAAAAGTGCTAATAACTTAGAGATGTAATTTTGAAGTTTCCAATACTTTGAGATCATTTGGATATGATTAACCAACTAACCCTGAGATGGCACAGATAGGAGTTGGTATATTTCCCCCCAAAAGCCTATGAAAATGAGAGGTCAAATTCTTGTCCTCTTAGTACTCGTTCATCTCCAATTGGGTCCATGTTGTACAGTGTTCCCAACTCCTGGTTCCAGGAGTAAAACTATGCTTTTATCCCTCCCCAGCATCTCGCTTTACTTAACTATTATATCTCCTATTCCCACATCTCTACCCACTTTTTACACCTTCTTTCACTACCTTATTAAAGTGTGATGATTGTTCTATTTCCTATTGGCAATTATGCTATTTCTTTCTGAGTGACCCCTCAAAATTGAACATACCTAGCCCCATGTCATAATTTTATTAATTAATTCTTAATTTACATCCATCCTTCCTTTCTAGTCATTTAAAAAATTTAACAAGAGAAAATTCCTATCATTTATAATAGAAAATGTGGTAGGAAATATTTCTTTTATGATTAAAAAATTTTTCCTCTAAAATGGTTTATTGAATTGGATAAAATCATTTTGAATAAAGTTTGAAACTAAAATCATTCCAGAAAATTTCTTAGCTTGAATACATATATATTACCTATATTGTATATTATCTATTGCTTATATCTATCTTAATTTGTATATTTTTTTCTGAGATTACCAATCTTTGTTTCAATAGCTTCTGACTTTAAGATGTTGACGTGTGTGTGTGTGTGTGTGTGTGTGTGTGTGTGCACATACACAAACACTTCTTTATGTGAAATGGAAAAAATAAGGTAAATTATTGGATATTACTTTTTTTCTCTCTGGTAAAATAAAAATATTATAGATTTTTGGTGTATTTCTCTATTTTTGTCTGCTATCAACTTTTGGCATAGACACTACCATTTCCTAAAACTAGAACACTTTAAGATATACTTGATGGATAAGTTATTTGTATACATTGAATATATGAATCTATCTATAGCATATTCACATTCATATCATTTTAAATTTGAAAATGTAAAGAAAAAAAGTCTTTGAATGTTTTTATCATTCTAACATTTGAGATCAAAATACAATATAACAAAGTTATTTTTTCAAATGATATTCTTTCCTGAGGACATTGTTTTTATAAATATATATCATGATAATAGCCAGCATTTAATATTTGTAAAACACTTTACATATTTGTCTTATTTGATGCTATTGTTATGCCCATTTTTATAGATGAGAAAACTGAGGAAGAGATTAGTTAAGTGATTTGCCCAGGTCACACAGCTATTAAGTATATGAAGAAAGAGTACATCTAAGGACTTTTTGAGTCAGTGTTTGTCACTACCTACTGTATAACTTAGTGAAGGGAAAGGAAATATAACATCCCAAACTTTCCTCAGAGATGAGGAAATTTAGGCACAGAGAGAAGTAGTGAATGGTTTAAGTCATTTGATAAAAGTTTTGCTTCATACATTTCTGTTTTATATGACTAGGATCAAAACTTTTTAATTGTTGTTTAGTACTTTATCTCATAGGCAATATCACCAAAAGCTTTATTAAGAACTTATGCAAATATCATATACTTTATCATTAAGGGACCAATTCAAAAAATTAATGCTGCTTTCCTCACTTCCTGAAAGTTGCATCATTTATATTTTTTGTATAACTAAGAAACTCTCCTCAGAAGAAAAAGAACACAAAATTTTTGTCAAAAATAGCTAATTTTGCTAGGGGAGGGGAGAACTTTTGAATTTGGTAAGAGATATAATATTTCAGAGGAAAGTGCTCAATAAAAAAGTAAATTAAAGGCTCAATATTATTTATCAATTTCTTCTAATTGGTTATTCAAAAATAGGAATTTGAGTTGTAAAAAATTTGTCAATGGGAACTGTAGTTATTAGGAATTAAAGTTAGACAAAGCTTAGCATTGATAATTGGGTTTCATTAAATATGAACTTTAGTCAACTTAGGAAATTAAACATTCACAGAAATAATTCACTGCTAGATTGTGCTGACCTTGGGAAACCAATCCACTGCACAAATAGCTTGAAAAACAATGGTTTTCTATATGTGAAGTAATACTCTCCAAGAATTTGGCAACCCACCCTTTTTATGGTTTTCCCATGTTGTCTGGAATGATTTTCAATTTAGAAAAAAAAAGTTTCTAAATATTTTGGAAAAGATACAATATTTTAGAAAACAATTTTTCTCTCTTGTCATATAAGAAATGGAGCAATATTAACCTTTATGGAAATATGTTAATTCTCATGGTTGGATGATCCACAAATGTAAAACTAATTAGAGAAAATGGCAAAAATATCAACCTTTATCTTTTGGAAAGTAAGGTGAACTATGCTGATAATAGATTATTAAATGGCACCCAAAAGCTTACAATGTTCAATGATTTTTTTAAGGCACAGTTTTTGCTAAGTGAATTATGAACCTGGAATGGAGGCAATTTTGTAGGGTGGGAAGAGTGCTAGTTTTGGAATTAGAAAGGTTTGAAAATCTATTATCAAATGTTTTCTATTTGTGATCTTGGATAGGTCTATTAATCCCTCAACCTCAGTTTCCTTATTTATAAAATGAAGAGGCTCAATGATGTCTAACATCCCTTCCAGCTCTAAAGCTTGAGTTCTGTGTTCTCACAATCCTACATAAAATATAGGAGTACAAATAATTTAAATACATTCTGTAATGGGCCAGAACTCTTTACTTGAAACAAAGCTTCTTACAAGGTGCTAATTCAGTGGAATTGATGAAACAATAGTTATCTAGCTTAGCATGGTGATTAATAGTTTTCTAGTTCAGTATGATTGAATTAATCTTACAACAAATAATGGTTCCCTAGTGATATAATGATTGGCTTATACTCTGTATACTGCATATAAACTGGGACAAACTCAGCCAGAGAAGGGCTTGGAGACAGACTTGGAGAAGACAGAGAACTGGAGGCAGGAGCTCAAGGTCTCATAGCCAAGGAGACACATTCACTCCATATTCCAACAACAGTGGGTGGCTGACCTGTCTTCCTGCTTCCCCCACTGAGGTCAAGACAGGTCTGAAAGCCCACCAGAAAAATAGCAGAGTCCCAGGCAAGGAGATAATAAAGAATTTTGAACTTTATCTCTGGCTATTCACATGGTGATTACTCTGCTGAAATGAAGGCTGGTCCAAAGACTTTCGGAAAACCAACCAGAACCTTACAACATTCCATCTATATTTTCCCCAAAGATTGCTGTAGTGTCCTTTCTAGAGCCCCCAAATTGGGGTGCCAAAATATACTGTCTGGACAAATTCTCTGGAGGATCTTGGGACCAGCCTTGGTCTTAGTGGAGGAGTGAAGAAGGAAAGAGACTCACAAGGATGGTCAAAGATGGAGTCCTTATTTCAAGTCCTCTCTTAAAGACCTTGACATGATTACATCATTACAGCACACTAAGTATGTGCCAACTAGAGAACCATTATATCACCATATCATACTGAGTAAATGCTAATTATAGTAGCAATACATCACCACAGCACACTATGCAAGTACAAACTATAAGCACCCTGTTATTGATATGTAAATGCCTCTCTTTATGTAAGTATCTCTTGCTTCAAGTAGAACACAGGTGATTACCCTCTCCTTGACTTTTCAGGAAGGGTAAGAGTCCCAAAGGGAGATGGGGAGCCAAACCAGACATTGTTAGCAGGTTCCCTCTGGGCTGAAGGGTCTTATACCTTACCTGGAGTTCCCTCACTATCTGCAGCCCTATACAGGTTGCTTTTTATTACAAGAGCTTATATCCTTTTTATGATAAGTCTAGGCTCTCAGAGAATTAAATATAGACACTTACAGAAATCCTTTGATTCTTCCCATAATCCCCCTTATAAAAGATAAATTTCCTAGATTAAAAAACAAAAAAACTTATTCTATGGCTTTCAGATGATAATAAATTGCTGGCATGTCCTTACATCTTTCTAAAGTTATTAATGGACAAACTATAGTTATTTCTTCAGTTGTTTGACATACTTACAATATTCATAGTTTTACCAATTCTCTACTTCATTTTAATCTTATATTGTAGCCTTTGAAATGGAGTGGGACAAAAAACAAAATCCCTTTTTCTGTTCCAATCATCAAAAACATTTTTAAAAGAAGAGTAGACTTGGATTATCAACTGATAATTTTAATTATAGGTTCTAAATAAATTGTTCTTGAAACATATGGTTTGATTGGGAGGTGATTTTCTGAGGTTAATGACACAAGCTTCTGAATTTATAAATCAACTTTCTCTTTAAAAAGAACTTTCTACCACTTTTGATCCATAAAGAGAAGCTAGGTGGCACAGTGCACAAAGCACCAATAGTCAGAAAGACTTTTCTTTCTGAGTTCAGATGTGGCCTCAGACACTTACTAGATCTGTGACTTTAGCCAAGTAACAACCTTATTTGCTTTAGCTTTCTCATCTATAAATTGGCTTGGAGAAGGGAATGGTAAATTACTCCAGTAACTTTGCCAAAGAAGCTCATGAAAAACTGGGTACAGGAACAACAATAAAATGAACGAAAACATCTGACAGATCTTGGAATGGGATAAAAAATGTGGTTGGATTTTTAGTCAAAAGATCTTTGTTCAACCAGTATCTATGACTTCTTTATGACTTTGGATTTAGCTTAAATTTTTCCACAGTAAAATGAAGGGGTTGTGAAGAGAAAGCCTAATAAAGGGTAAAAGAGAATGAGTTATGAGAGGGGGTGAGAGAGAGACAGAGAGAGGCAGAGACACAGAGAGAGAGACAGAGAGAGAGAAGACAGAAAGAGAAAGACAGAGGCAGAGACAGAGAGGGACATAGAGAGAGAGAAAGAGACACAGAGAGAGAGAGAGAGACAGAGAAAGAGAGAGAGAGAGAGAGAGAGAGAGAGAGAGAGAGAGAGAGAGAGAGAGAGAAAGAGAGACAGACAGACAGACACAGACACAGAAAAAGAGAGACAAAGACAGAGACAGATAGACAAAGAGACAGAGAAAAACAGTGATAGAGACAGAGAAGGAGAGGGACACACAAAGAGACAGACATAGAAAGACAGAGAAAGAGAAAGAAAGACAGGGCCAGAGAAATTCAGAGACAGACAGAGAGAGAAGAGACTGAAAGTAGCAACAAAATAGGGAATCTGGTCTTGAGATGTTAAGTGAAGATGATGTATATGTGGGTGATGAGGGGTTTCTGTAAGAAGGGACTGATGCAAAATTTGTTTTAAGTAGAACCCCTTACAGGGACTTAGCACTAAATTAAAAGAATACACACATATTGTAAATGGAAATTTGTTGTTTTTCAGTCATTTAAATAAAGTTTGACTTTTATGACCTTATCTGAGGATTTCTTGGCAAAGATCCTGGAGTAATTTATAATTTCCTTTTCCAATTCATTTTGCATATGAGGAAACTGAGGCAAATAGAGTCAAGTGACTTGCCCAACTACACATAGCTAGTAAGTGTCTGAGGTTACATTTGAACTCAGATCTTTCTGACTCTAAGCTTAATGCTACATAGCTGTCTCTTATGGAGAATTTTATAAAGATTCAATTATAAATAGAAGACTGGGGAAAGTAGTTAGAAACTATACTGAAAGTTACTTCAAAGAAAGAATTATCTACCTAGAAGACTCACATTCAAAATATAATGACATATGGAGAGTTAAAAGGAAGATCTGAAATTTGTTTAAAACAAATCCAGAGAAAGAAAGATTTACCATAATGATATCACATAATTCAATAACAAAAAAAGATAATGTTAAGGGGAACAAATAGACACTATGGCTCTTTTAAAAAGTATTATAGTTAAGTAATTGTGTCTTTTGGCTCAAATCTATGATTCATTTAATTTATGGAGCTCCCAATGTAGAATTTCAATAGTAGATGAAGATTAGCATTTTCTTGGCAATATATAGCCTTAGAAATTTGCTTTGCATGTTAAAGAAGACTGTCTCAGGGTCTCAAGGCAATATTTATCAGAAGTAAGACTTGAACCTATCTTCCTGACTCCAGAACCATTTCTTCCAAAATGCCATATTTCCTACAGTAAAACATTATCAATTTTAAGTATACATTACCAAATTGCCTAGTGAATTATTAAAGGAAAAACTACTAAATGAGAAAGTTTGATTTTTAGAAAATAATTTTAAATGACTTATTGTTACTCTTTAAGAACTTGATAAATCTAAAAGAAAGATAAGGAAAGAAATTACAGCTCTGAGTCAAATTTGGAAAAAATAAAGTTTTCAATATAAAGAGATTTCTTGTAATCATGGAATGGAAATATTAAAGATGATATTGATATTTTAGCCTCCTATGGCCCCAACACAATAATTGATTATATTCTAGGGCATAAAGAACCCATGAATAGATGCATAAAAGATAGCTTAGGCAGCTAGGTGGCTCAATAGATGGTATTCTTTCCTATTCATCCATGTTTTTTTTTTATCATTGTGATTTTTGTCCATGAACTTTCTGTAGTTTTTGGCAATGCCCATCCAGTGTGCCTATGGGTTTTCATCTTGTTCCCTTGACATTGGCAAGGATACTAATGGAGCATGTGGACTCTTAATTAGATATTTTCATTGATACATGACAGAAAAGTCCATTTCAATTTCCATGGTTTATATCATTCTTGTGCACAATACATTATTGGTAATGTATTACATCTTAATTACTCCTTCCATTGTCTTTGGGGTGACTGGAAACTGTAATTCTTTAAAAACTATCATGATTTACAACAGTTATAGACTCAAGTTAAGTCAAGAAGCATTTTTAAAAGCAATTACTATTTGACAGACACTCTGCTAAGCCTTGAGAATAAAAATACAAGCAGAAAAAAAGACAGTCTCAGTCACCAAGGAATTTACATAAAGGAAATAATACATAAAAGGAAGATGGGGGGAGGTGAAGGTACTCAACCCAGAGACATAGTTCACAAAGTCCTGTGAAGATGAATAGAGTATAGCTTGGAGAAGAATGAAGGACATAGCTAGTCTGAGCTCCTCCTTAAAATGGACATTCTGGGAGGAAGCAGCCAATCAAAGAGATAGACATTACAAAGGAAGAGTCTACTTCTTTTGTGAGAAGAAGTCTTGGGCTAGAGTGGGTTGCCAATATAAAGAGCTTTTTATGGCATAATAGAATATATCCTGTAGAGATGAGTTGGCATTGCAGTCTGGAGATAAATGTAAAACGGGCATAGTATCACTGGAAGTATCAATCAAAGTATCACTTTGTTTCCAAGAGAAATTTAGCAATTCTTTAAAAGTCTTGCATGATTCTAAATAGATGCAGAAAAAGCATTTGATAAAATCCAACATCCATTCCTACTAAAAAGGTTTGAGAGTATAGGAATAAATTGACTATTCCAGAATAATCAGGAGTATATATTTACGACCATCAGTAAGCATAATATGCAATAGAGATAAACTGGAACCTTTCCCAGTAAGATCAGGAGTGAAACAAGGTTGCCCACTATTAATATTACTATTCAATATAGTACTAGAAACCCTAGCCTCGGCAATAAGAGCCAAGAAAGAGATTCAAGGAATTAGGGTAGGAAATGAGGAAATCAAACTATCACTCTTTGCAGATGACATGATGGTATACTTAGAGAACCCCAAAGATTCTGCTAAAAAGCTATTAGAAATAATTCAGAATTTTAGCAAAGTTGCAGGATACAAAATAAATCCACATAAATCCTCAGCATTTTTATATATCACCAACAAAATGCAACAGCAAGAGATACAGATTAGGTACAATGGACAAAAAAGGGTACATTTAGAGCAATCTAGTCTTTGACAAACCCAAAGATACCAACATTAGGGATAAAAATTCATTATTTGAAAAAAACTGTTGGGAAAACTGGAAATTAGTATGCCAGAAATTAGATATGGACCCACATTTAACACCATATACCAAGATAAGATGAAAATGGGTCCATGATTTAGGTATAAAGAATGAGATCATAAATAGATTAGAGGAACAGAGAATAGTCTGCCTCTCAGACATGTGGAGGAGGAAGGAATTTATGACCAGAGGAGAACTAGAGATCATTATTGATCACAAAATAGAAGATTTTGATTACATCAAACTAAAAAGTTTCTGTACAAACAATACTAATGCAAACAAGATTAGAAGGGAAGTAACAAATTGGGAAAATATTTTTATAGTTAAAGGTTCTGATAAAGGTCTCATTTCCAAAATATATAGAGAACTGACTCTAATTTATAAGAAATCAAACCATTCTCCAATTGATAAATGGTCAAAGGATATGAACAGATAATTCTCAGATGATGAAATTGAAATTATATCCACTCATATGAAAGAGTGTCCCAATTCACTATTGATCAGAGAAATGCAAATTAAGACAACTCTGAGATACCACTACACACCTGTCAGATTGGCTAAGATGACAGGAACAAATAATGATGAATATTGGAGGGGATGTGGGAAAACTGGGACACTGATGCATTGTTGGTGGAGTTGTGAAAGAATCTGGCCATTTTGGAGAGAAATCTGGAAATATGCCCCAAAAGTTATCAAACTGTACATACCCTTTGATCCAGCATTGCTGCTATTGGGCTTATATCCCAAAGAAATACTGAGGAGGGGAAAGGGACCTCTATGTGCCAAAATGTTTGTGGCAGCTCTTTTCGTAGTGGCTAGAAACTGGAAGATGAATGGATGCCCATCAATTGGAGAATGGTTGGGTAAATTATGGTATATGAAGGTTATGGAATATTATTGCTCTGTAAGAAATGACCAGCAGGAGGAATACAGAGAGGCTTGGAGAGACTTACATCAACTGATGCTGAGTGAAATTAATAGAACCAGAAGATCGCTGTACACTTCAATGTTGTATGAAGATGTATTCTGATGGAAGTGGATATCTTCAACATAAAGAAGATCCAACTCACTTCCAGCTGATCAATGATGGACAGAAACAAACTACACCCAGAGAAGGAACACTGGGAAGTGAATGTAAATTGTTAGCACTACTGTCTATCCACCCAGGTTACTTACACCTTCGGAATCTAATACTTGACGTGCAACAAGAAAATTGGATTTACACACATATATTGTATCTAGGTTATATTGTAACACATGTAAAATGTAGGGGATTGCCTGTCATCTAGGGGAGGGAGTAGAGGGAAGGAGGGGATAATTTGGAAAAATGAATACAAGGGATAATGTTATAAAAATTACTCATGCATATATACTGTCAAAAAATTATAATTATTAAAAAAAAGTCTTGCATGATTTACCAAAGGCTATATAAACTGTTTTCTCCATCTTATGAAAATATAGGCCAAATCATCCTCCATTCAGTATTTTTTATAAATTATCTATCAATCAAGATCTAATGGTTCAGTAATATGAATTATTAATCTGTTTGCATATAACTTCCTCAACAATAGGGATTTTTTTATATGCTTTGTTTTTGTTCATGTGGATTAGTTATTCTGAGTTATTGTGAATCTCATTTAGCATAGTCATCCACAATAAGGGTCATAAAGGGGACATTACCTCATTTAAAAAATCTTAGGAAAGATTATATGAACTGATAATAGAGAAAGGAAAGTAAAAATAGGAAAACAATTTAGAAAATGATCATAATAATGTAAATAAAAATATTCAAAGGCAACAGAACTCAGGTTAAATGCCATAATCAATCCACTAACAATAAAAAAGTTCTTTTTTTGATAGAGAAATAGAGAGCTTCGTGTACAAAATCTTACACATAATGTCTGATAAGCTTGTTGGGTCAATGAATTTTGTCAAACTACTTTTCTGTCCCAAAGGAGTCATATCAGGGAATGATTATGGTACAAATAGAAAAAAAAATGCCATTAAATGTTTCTGATTCAAAGCTTCAGAAGTTAGAATTGTCCAAGAGTGGGATGGATTTCCTTGAGAGTTGCTGGCTTATTTCTCAATGAAAGTCTTCAGGCAAAGGCTGAATGGTCACTTTTGGGGGATTCTTGTTATCTTGGATTGGGTGGTTTCTGAGGTCACTCCCATCTCTTAGATCTATGATTTATTAAGGATTTAGGAAGGATTCAAAACTATATCTCTTGATTCTAAATCTAGCAATCTATTAATGACACAATTATCTCTCAAGGTGATATTGTTTTCTTGAAAGTAATGCTGATGGATCATAAAGAAATCCTCTCAAGTTGGACAGGCTTGAGCATGGGCAGGATAATGGGTTCTGTATGTATTATTGTCCAAAGACCATCCTGGATAGGTTCATCATTAGAAGAGCATTCGCTAGATGATAACTGTCTTCTGACCAAAATAACTCCCTGAAGCTATCTCCCAAAATGGGAGAGCAGTGTTACTCACAGGCTAAATCTCAGTACTTGAAAAGTTCTTTGGACTATACTGAAATAACTCACCAAAGACTTCAAGAACAGGTGACCAGAAGAATAGAATATGGTTATCAATCAAAATTTAGAAAGATTAAAATTGAAGTAGCTAGGTGGCACAGTGGGTAGAGTCACAGGTCTCCATATCCTTCTGAGTTCAAATCTGGCCTTAAACACTAGCTAAGTTACCCATAGCAAATCACTTAACTCTATTTACCTCAGTCTCCTAATTTATAAAATGATCCCTAGAAGAAAATGGCAAATCACTCTAGTACTACTGGCAAGAAAACCACAAATTAAGTCCCAAAGAATCAAACATGATTGAAAAATGTGTGAACAACCTCCAACTCCAAAATCAATATAATTTCTACTTCACTATGCTACCTCGATTTCAGTGAGTGAAGGCAGTACTATTACTAAGTAGTGGTCATTGGAGTATTAAATTAATTAAGCATAGTATCTTATATATTTTCTAGAATTATTTGGAAAGAATTATTAGACAAGCTTGGATCACAGTTCCATGATAAATTTCATAAAATTGAGGCTTATCTAGTTTAAAATAATTTGATATGGTCATTTATACTCTGGTAATAGCCAGATGAGGAAATGATGAATCTATTTATTTTGACTGAATGAATGAACAAAACAGTTTATTTTCACAAGAGAAAAATTCATTGACAAGGCCTTAGTGTAGTTCATCACATATATGATGGAAATAAATAAGATGAAAACTTTGGAAACTTAACAAGATTCTTCCATCTGTTCACAAAATTCTGATAATATTTAAATACAAAAGTACTAAAATCATGTAAATGTAGCCAAATGTAGGGAGATAACATGTTGGTGGGAATATCGTACAAAAATCAGAGCTTTTAAAATTGTTGACTGATATACATACTAAAGGGAAGAATGTTAGCCAGAAGTGTAGAGCTGGAATGTATTGATGCTGCCCTCTTCACTTAGCTGTTATTCTTTGTTGGATTAATTTGTATGCCAATAGGGATAAGTTCTTAGAAGGGAAGTGATTTTCATAGCCTCAATGTCTACATGCTAAATGGCAAAGCTCCTGAAACTATAGCATAGGAAACATAGAACAGATCAACAGAAACTTATAAAGACTTCAGTTGGTATTTGTCTACTCAAGCAGCAAGCAGTACCACAAACAATTTACACAAGATTAAACAATCCTTTTAGCAAGGATCACACTAGTTAGTTTTTGTTTGTAACTCTCATTCAAGTTTGGTGGCTCATATGTATAATAATAGTCAACTAAACCAAGAATAAACTTTCTATTATATATTATATATTATTTCTATTATATCATAGAGTAACTTTTATTTGACTGTGAAAGGGCCAAAAATTGGGTAGTTCTCACATCGAACAATTGCCTCAGGAAGGAAGAAAAGGAAGTGAAAAGAAGGGAAGTAAAATAAATAAGTAAATAAAGTGCTGCATTCAACATGCCAGCAAATTTGGAAATCAATGGGCATATGCATATATACATACATACATACATGTATACAACACACACATATGTGTGTGTATTGATAAGGACTCATTAAACTCAAAAAGGTCTGGACTCATTGAACTGGATGCCTTTTAAGCTGAAAAATTCTCTGAGAATTTTAGCAAATATTCTCCCTTCATATTTTTTTTTTTTTTTTTTGCTAATGGGAGTTTAATTGTTTATGGTACTTCCTTGGAGACGTCATCTGCAATAGCTTATCTTGTTGAGGTTGACAAAAATTCAATTCAATTTGAATCAATAAATAATTACAGTTGCCCTTTCCAAATTGTAGGGGTGAGGGGCACAGTGTCACCATGATTTAGAAAATCGTCACAAAATTTTTGACCCTCCCTTCATCTTAGAAAAGAAGTCTGAGTTTTCTTCTTTTTCTTTTATGGGGTGTTTATCTTATTGTAAAATTTTGGTTTGCTATTATAAAACATTATATATTTATTTTATTTATTTGTGAATTTCTCAACTTTTTCTGTATCATCTGCAGACCTTCATATGGCATTTGTGGCTTCCACAAAAGTACCCCAAAATTTCCATTTAATTTCTTATGTAAGCTGATGATACATCAAAACCATGATGGGGAAAGTTGAAATGTGGAAAGGATAATTGTATTGCTATTATGTGCAAGGCACCAAATAATACACGGTCTTTAAATTGCTTTCAACATATTGGATGAATGAGTAGAATTCTCCAATTGTAATTCCTGTAATTTTTTATTTATTGCTAAACTACCAATGACTTTGAATATTAAAGAGCTCACAAGCTATCAAAGAGACAAAAAGGAAATATTTGTCACATTAAAACGTTTTTCTGAATTGGTAGAAAATAAAAACAATAGTAATATATATCAAAGTCATGACATTAAAGAAATGTATGCATGTGGTAAACACCTTTCTATGAAAATTTATGTCAAATATTTTATAAATTAATTAATTAAGCATTACTATCTGAGCTTAGTATAGATAATGAAGTCCTCCAGATATTTCTATTTTATGCATTTCAATGAAAATTCTTTGAAGGAAGAAATTGGCTTTTGTTCCATGTTTGTATTTCAAGTACTTAGCACAGTGTTTGGCACTGAGATAGTAAGTAATAAATGCTGGTTGAATCATTCAGTATAGATAGATAGTATTGTGTTGATTTCATCAAGGTCAGGAACATTGAAGAGAAAACTTCCTAAATGAGAACCAACAATTACCTGAGTTTAGCCTAATTTTCTCTCTCTCACTCTATCACATTCAATAAGTTGCCAAGTCCTCTTATAGCTTCCATGGTAATCTCTTTTTTCCATCCTTATATTTCTCCCCTTTTTTTCAGTTTCTCTATCCTCATTATTAATGTCTTTCCGAGTATATTGCTAGAGCATTGGGAAACCTTGCTGATCTTTCTCTTCATGCTTTTCTTCCCATTTTTTTTACCCTTTATATTTCTGGCAAATTCATTTTTATGTAAAGATAAAATTGTCACTCCTTTGCACAAAAATTTTAAATACTACTTATTACTTCCAAAATTCAAACTTTTCAACCTGCCAATTACAATGATCCTCAATTTGATGTGGGAAAATTGAGACACTAAAGCCTTGTTGGTGGAAACTAATCCAATCATTCTGGAGAATAATTTTAAATTATGCTCAAAGTGCTATAAAACTGTGTATACCCTTTGATATAGAAATACTATTACTATGTCAGTATTCTAAAGAGGTTAAAAAGGGTGGAAGGGGAAAGAACCTATTTGCACAAAAATATTCATAGTAGTTCTATTTGTGGCAAATACTTAGAAAGTGAGGGGATGTCTATCATTTGGAGAATGGCTGAAGAAATTGTGGTATATGATTATAATGGAATACTATTGTGCTATATGAAATGACAATCAGGATGATTTCAAAAGAATCTGTAAAGACTTATATGAATTAATGCAAAGAAAAGTGAATAAAACCAGAACATTGTATACAGTAGCAGTAATATTGCAAGGATGAAGAATTGTAAATATATTTTTCGCAACAATAATGATATAAGACAACTCCAAAGGACTTATGATGATAAATCCAATCCATCTCCAGAGAAAGAACTGGTGGAGTCTGAATGCAGATTGAAGCATATTATTTTGCACTTTTTTGTTATTGTTGTTCTGTCCAAGATGTGGAAATAAGTTTCATATAATTGCATATGTGTAACCTATATCAGATTATTTATCATCTCAGTGAGAGGGAAGAAGAGAAAGAGAATTTGGAACTGAAAATTAAAAAAAAAAAACTAAATGTAAAAAAATGTTTTACATGTAATTGTAAGAAATTATAAAAAAGATAATTTTCAGTTCAGTGTTTTTGTTTATTTTTCAAACATACTTTCTTCTTTGTAGTCTCTTTTAAGGTTTTTTGGGCAAAGATATCAGAAATGTTTGTCATGTCCTTCTCTAGTTAAATTTACAGATGAGGAAACTGAGATTAACAGGGTTAAGAACCTTGCCCAAGGTCACAGAACTAGTTGTTGAAGGCCTAATTTGAATTCAGATCACCCTGACTACAGAATTGGTGCTCTATTCACTATGCTACTTATTTATTTGGTAGCACCTATGATTTAATTATTCTGCCAGATGTACACTTTTATATGATAGACAAATTGTATTACCCACTCATCATCCTTTATATACATCATGCTTTTCAACCTACATTTTTTTTTCTTTGTGGTGTTTCCTATTCTTGAAAAAAGAAGGAGGGAAGAAAGGAAGCAAGGAAGGAAGAAAGGAAGGAAGGAAGAAAGGAAGGGAGGGAGGAAGGAAAGGAATGAGGGAAGTTTTCATGTCATGCCTTGACATAAATGTTACCATTGTTTTTATTTTCTATAAGTAAAGATTATAATTAAATAACAACTACAAATATAGAAACAGATGAGAGATTTGTAAAAAGCTAATGATGAAATGAAAAATATTGTGTTTTCTTAATAGCAGGATTAACAGTCTCTTATAATTTAAAATAGTAGTCAGAGAGAAGTAAAAAAAGAAAAATAGTATAAAAGAGTGCATAAAATAAATGTAGACAATATATCACAATATTTCAATGGATCCTTTATCTCATCATTGTATGTGCTTCTTTCAGTGATAACAGATGAACTTTAATTTTTCCTTTCCATTTAATTTTTGAGACTCATTCCTATCATTTTCCATAAATCTCCCAGAAGGATTTTACTCAATGTGCAATAGCCTTCCTCTTAATCTTTTGACATTGTACGGGTATCATGGAAGTACTCTATTTCTATATTTTTTATCATGCTCTTTTGCTGTATGAGAACCCATCATATTTTTGCTAAACATTTTTTCTGTTAAACATTTTTTTTTGCCATTTCTATAAATTTCCTTGTTTATAATGAGTTTATAATGTTTTTGGACCTACTCATACTGACTTTGCACAATTAGACAATCCGTAACTTCAGCAATAGATTGTACTTTCCTATTTCTGATCAGTTCTAGATCCAGTTTATAACCCTTTGTCAAGTCAAAAAAGCATATGCAAGTTTCATTGTTACCCATTTGACTATCTGCCATGTACTATACAAGAAGCCATCTTTGTCTCTTTGACTTTTCCTCTCTTGGAAATATGCTCCCCACTTTGCTGACTGAAATCCTACAAATCCTATAACAAGTATATACAAGTCCTATTTGAGATTCTGTCTCCATGTGGAAGGTTTCCTTCACCTTGGAAGTGAGGTCTACAGACTGTAGGTGGTCTTTTTCACCTATGGCTTCATAAATACCACTGATAATTACAACAAGGACTTCTTTGATGAAAATCCTCCAGAAGAGTTAAACTTATTTCTTGAAAATTCTAAATATATACACATCTAATTTCAAAAATAATCTATTTCCATTGACCTTGACATAATTCTTGTCTTGTACCTCTTATAATCTTACTTTGTTGTTGGGTTATTTGTGTATGTATGTTATCCTTGTATTAAACTGTGAACTCTATGAGGGCAAGGATCTGTATTTTACTCTCACTACTGAACACAATGTTCAACTTAGTAGATGTTTAGTAAATGATGATTGAATTTGAAGATTAGCAAAATTTGATTATGAAGGAAAAGATTTTGAAAATTTTTGAATTTGGAAGTCATAATTTAATTCCAGCTAGTGCAGCAGGAAATTAAAAAAAATCAATTTGGAAGACATGATTTAAAATAAAAATTCATCAAAATATTAAGTGAAACTTTTAATTAATTTCAGTTCCAGTGATGTGTATGTGCAGTCACTGTCTGAGGTGAAGGCATTAAGTTCTAACAACAGGGTGACAAGAACACAAAGAATGTCTTAAGGCAGAATAACTGTTGTCAGAGTTAAGGAGAACGCTTCATAAATATTAAATGGTAGTGAGATGTCTCATCTGGACTGTGTAACAGATTAATGATTAAAGAATTAAAGAAGTTCACAATGATATAGTTTATGATACCTGTTTGTCCCTGATTGGTGATAGGAAATTTGCTTATTTTAAAAATATTTCATATGATAAAAATGTGTTATTTTGGAGGACTTAAGCAAAATCAAGACTTTTATGCCAATTTACCTCTAAGTTGCTGAGTGAGCAAAGAAATAAATGTTTTAATCATTCATAATATTTAAAAATTTTGCAAAACTATAGTATACATACTACACGAAAAGACCTTATTTCTAATATTCATGAATATACAGTTACTTCCATGTTTCCTATTTATGTTGGCTAACTCCTATTATGACTTTTCAATAATAATAAGTTAAGATTTGGTTAGGACTATTAAATTTATGTAGCATATGGAAACATCAAGGGATAATATGACACATATTATTTTTCTCCAAATTGAAAAAAAATTATTATCTTAATTTTATAAGATATCCATCTAGCTCACTTATCTATTTCTTTTTATTATTAAATCAAATATCAATTTGTACAGCTTCCTATCCTAATTTTTCACATAACTTAATTGTTTATTCCAGTATTTCTCAGCTGTTGACTCAAATTTAAGCTAATAAATGAAAGGGGAAGAAGAACATACTTGCTTGGTCCCAGGAAAAATATATTACTTTCAGAATAACTGCAGGAAATTTAAAAAAAAATGGAAGGAAACTGCTATTTTCTGTCCAAGCAAGAAGCCCTTGTGTGTGTGTGTGTGTGTGTTTTTTTTTTTTTTTTTTTTTTTTTTTTTTTTTTTAATATATAATGAAGGTCTTTTACATTGGACAAACAGGAGATCTGTATGTTGTGGAGCTGGAATCATCAATCTTCCTTCCTTCCTTCCTTCCTTCCTTCCTTCCTTCCTTCCTTCCTTCCTTCCTTCCTTCCTTCCTTCCTTCCTTTCTTCCTTCCTTCCTTCCTTCCTTCCTTCCTTCCTTTCTTCCTTCCTTCCTTCCTTCCTTCCTTCCTTCCTTCCTCCCTTATTTCCTCCTTCTCTTCCTCCCTCCTTCCCCACTCTCTCTTTCTTTCTCTCATTCTCTCATTCTTTTCTTTCTTTCTCTCTCTCCTTCCTTCCTTCCTTCCTTCCTTCCTTCCTTCCTTCCTTCCTTCCTTCCTTCCTTCCTTCCTTCCTTCCTTCCTTCCTTCTTCCTTTCTTCCTTCCTCCTTTCTTCCTTCCTCTTTTTCTCCCTCCCCACATTCTTTTTTCCTCTTCCTCTTCTCTCTCATAGATTTTTGGTTCTTCTTTGGAATGCATTGCTAGATTCAACTGGAATTCTTTAACAAGGAATAGACTGCAATTAATTTTCTGAAAAGTGAGTCATCATTAAAGGATGTTGGAAAGCCAGACAGGAAGTAATATAACTGTATTTATTTTACTGTTTTTCTCTCTGAATTTTTAAACCACTACAAAGATCCCTTTGACTAGAATTCTTACTCATGCCATCTAGAGAGCAGATGAACTGTTTTACAGATTTTCTTTGGGATAGAGAAATAATATAAGTGATCATCAAGAGTAGATAGGACAAACAATAAAGTAAATAACATGTACCAATCCAATCAACAATCATTAGTAATTATTAATGGGGACCTCTTCAAATTGAAGTGGTGTTTGTGTGTGGGGTAGTGATGGTGGTGGTGGTAGATGTATTGGAGTAGTTGTAGATATGCATCCTGTCAAGAAAACAAAATTTATGTCTAGCTTTTCCCCCAAATACCATCTTGAATAGTAGTGTTTGATTGCTCCTTTTCTTTATATAATACAGATTCCCATCCTCACTTTCTCTTTACCCCAATTAGACTGGCCAAAATATCACTGAAAGGCATTTTAGATTGAATTTCAGATTCAATAGAGATAGCAAATAAACAAAATGAATAAATGATGTGTGGATCTCTATTCCTGACATGTATTAACAACTTTGTTTCAAAGTAATACATCAGTTTCTCACCTTTGAATACACTCTGTTATACAACTGATGGTTGTACTCCATCATACTGTTCTATTATCAAGCACTCCACTCCCCAAACTCCTGCATTTAAATAGAGCAAAGACCTGTCTCCAAAAGTGTAACCAAGGTAAATTACAACTAATCACAACAACCCTTTATTAGCCACACAATACAGTGGATCAAACAGCAATATCCTGCCAAATAGAAACACTGTTGGAACTTTCTATTACTTGTTATAGATGCAATATCATTTGAAATAAATTGTTAAATGACTACTTTTGTCACTCATAAGATTATAAAATGTACAGTATTCCCCATTGCATAACAAAATCTAAAAGATAATATACATCCTCCAATTGCATCATATTTCCTCTCTCCTCCCAAAAATGAAAATTAAGACATTTAAAAATGCTTTTTGTAATATGCTTTCCTTTGATGATTTAAAACAACTGATGCCTACAAAAAGAAGGAATCACATGCAGTAAGAGCTTTGCTTTTGGGGGGGGAGGAGATATAGGAATAGAATGTTGCTTTCTAACCCAAAATATCTTTTCTTAGAGGTTGAATATATTTAAAAAAAATTTCCTCAATATTTTTCCAATTCATACATCTATAATTAATCCATTGAAAAAGTAAAACATAATAGAAGGTAAGGAAATGAGAAATTACCAAATTACATCCTCAATCAAATGACTAGAAGGATTTCTACCAAAAAAGTCACAATTTATAATGAGAGACCTCACAGCACATTTTCCTTCATTTTCAAGTGCTATTCAATAATCTTAAGGTTATAAATAAAAATCCAATTTCAAAAATTAGCATCTTTTAAAAAATTTTTTCTGTAGAAATAGTTAATCATGAATCATCTTATATTCATGTTATGATGTATTGATTTAAATGAATAGAAATGAGAAAGGGTCAAGAAATCACAAAGATTTGAAAATTGGTACTGTTTTAGACTTAGGATCTATCCAAGTAACTCTAAACTATTTAGATGAAATGTAAAAAAAGTTGTATGTGGATTGTCTCCCAGGAGCCTGCTATTTAGAAGTATGCAGACCACAATTTCTATGACTCAGCATACTTTTCATCTAGACATTTTCTGCTTTATCTTACACAGCCTTTGAAGGAGAAAATCTTTTAGACCATTTTTAAATAAATTTTAAGGAAAAGCCTTTAGAAGAATAAGAAATACTTAAAAGATTAAGCTTTGACACTGCATGGTATTTCATTAACAGAGATGGAACTGCTTATAATTAACCAGTGTTTTAGGATGTTACTGGCTTGCCAGGCCATAATAAGCCAGAATTATGAAATTTTGTCTTGGTCCATAACTGTAGTCTTATACACATTCCACAAATATTTAATAAAGTTATCCTCATTAAGCCAGTACCTTTGTGATACTGAATTTGAATATTTCTTAAATAATACTGAAAATTTAACCCCTCAGCTCATGCTGGATTTCTTTTGCATTTATAACAGTGTTTATTTGCTTTAAGGAATCTTGCATATGGTCTCTAGGCACAAGTGATGCTCTAGTCACATGTCATACTATACTTTCAGTTAAAATGTTTACTACTGGTATAGTCACATCATCCTTAACTGGAAACTGACATCACATACTTAAAGAGGAAGGAGACCAATGTGCTTCTCCACTAGTCATGAGACTTTACCTGCCACCACAGATAGAGGAGAAAAAGGAGGGAGGGGGAAAGCTTAGCAATTTCAAGAGCCACAATTTACCATGGAAGCCTCTACTTAATATTCCGCTTGATCTGCCAAGTTTATAGCCTGGCAAATCTGAATACAAATGTCGATGCAAATGAGGATTCATTATTCTTACAAGGTCTTTGTATTGAAGCTTAATGTAACTTGGTTCCTGTGGTTGCTCAGGGAATGTAGATTGCAAGACAGCAAAAAATATGATGAAAAGAAAAGGAGAATGATAGAGGAAAAATAATAGAAATAGAAGGATGTAACTAGAATCTATTGAAGGTTTATGGGAGAGAATGCAAAGAAGGGAAAACATAATTTTCATACAATCTTTCCTTCACTCCCCCCCCCCCAGTTATTAGATACATTTGTTTCTCATAGTGAGCAGAGAAGGAGTTAACTACTCAAGAACAATCATCACAGTTAAAACACAATAAACCTATTACTGATTATACCACATCGTGCCCATTGTAAAACCAATCCCCCCATTTGTCAGAAAATTTGAACATTCTTTCATAATTACAGAGCTCATCCGTGTAGTAGAACCTAAGCATTCCGATCTGCGAGAAGACAGCAAATGCAATAGGGGAGCCACTTCACCAATTTCCTTCCTTTTCTTAAGAATTTACTCTTACAATAATTCAGAAATAGCACTTTAAGAAAGCTACAATTAATAAACTACACATTGGAAATCACAACAGTTTAGCATAGCCTTCATTTATTGTTTACCATCACCCATCACTGGCAGAGGTTGCAAACCACCAAGAAAGGGGAAAACCTGAGAAGCTGAAAAATTGTGATTAGCTCTCCTAGACTGTATAGTACATTGTTCTGATGAATCTTTTGCATGGTTAGCTGTTGTTTACATATCAATAAATACCTTCTCAGTAAATAAAAATGTACTGTAGGTTAAAGAAGCTGCAAAGCTTAGCAGGTACGGTGATCCCCAAGTCAATGCAGCAAGGCTTGTTTCTTCATAAATAAAACACATTTGCATCCATTCAGCCAAATTAGCTCCAGTTTTTTTTTTTAAGATGATTATAATTAGCTTCTCTTTCAAGTTCACAGTTAAAAAAACTCTCACAATCCTGCCGTTTTGATTAAATCCACCATTGTCTTCCAATACTGGTGCTAATTCTTCCAAGGAAATCTTCAGTTGAGGTGTTATTTTATCCTGCACTGCTGTTAGTTGTCTAATTTACGCCAAGTCCCTGCAGTGCTTTCCTTAAGCCATCCTCTTTGTCTTGCCTTTGAAATTTACCAAATCTTACAAGAAATCAATACTTAATTGATTATTCACTTTTCTGCAGCTTCAAACAGCAAGCACGCATAAGATCCTGGAGTCGTCACCCGATTTCCAGTGCAGGAGGTTGCTTGGTGGCAGGGTTCTGCAAGTATCCAACAGCAGGCACTCCATGGAACTGTGCACTGGCGTAGAGTGCCAGCATCTGATAAAGAAGACGAAGATACTCTTACTCTAACGAAGCAGCAAAAGTTCCCGAGGCAGATCCATCTCAAGGCTTTGAATAAAGAGCTGAAGCAGTATCAATTGGATACGAGAACACCATCCTCTTTTGCAGTCATCCCTTTGTATTTTTTTCCTCTATTTCTCCTTACCCTTTTCTTGCCATGGCACTGAAGTGGAATATCCCAAGTGCCACCGAACTCCAAGAACTCCACACCGGAATGGGGGTGAGACTTGTGCTGTACCTCTGACATAGGATGGGGATGGCAAGCACGTAATATTACGAAATGTAGGACAATTGAGAGAGAGAGAGAGAGAGAGAGAGAGAGAGAGAGAGAGAGAGAGAGAGAGAGAGAGACAGATGGTGGATCTGGCCAGGAGCCAAAGCCAGTGAAATGAATTACATTGCTGAATAACTGTACACCATTGATTCTGCCACTTGTTGCTGCATGGCAGGGGGAAAAAAAGGCCCTGATATTGGCAGGAATCTCCCCTTGTGTCATGCATGCAGCAGTTAACTTTTCACACATAACTCACCCCACCTGATGATGTTAGGCTAGATAGAAAATGATGGGTGCATGCATGTATGTGACTAGGTCTATGTGTATATGTGTCTCTGTGTGTATGTGCATGTGTTGTGCATGTGCCTGATAAAGGAGCCAATGTGAGAAACTATGCGTGAGTGTGAGTGTGCTTGAGAAGAAAGGGGGAAAACAATCACCGCAATCCGGCCATTTTGTTTAATGAAGAATGGAAGACTGGCATTCCGAGAGGTAGCTCTGTGCCGCATATTAATGTGTGCTCAGTAGACAGCCTCCGCCTTCTGAGAGCTAGTGGCACAGGAATGAAGCCCTCTCTAGGACAGCTACAGTAGAAGGCACTCACAAGGCAACAACACATCGTCATCACCCAAGATACGAAGGTGGCACCCGGAATTCCAGAGGAGAACCAGTTGCTGCCTGACAAGAAGCCCAGCGGGTCTCAGGGTGACAATGTTTGGGTGCTTTTGCAAAGACAGCCAGAGTCGGAGCAGATTGTTCAATAAAGGCTTCATACCCAAGATGAAGGGAGACATTATAGGATGCCCAGGGGGCTTTGGAAATCAAATACAATGTTTGAGTAGCACAATTTGAGGTACATTATAAAAAAAGCAATTTGAATTGCCAATGAGGCGACACATATCTGCATGCTAATTAGACCTGTGTCAAGCTTAGTCTGCAAGCTTCTGCTGATGGCAAGGAGTGTGTGTACAGCTCTGCTGAGAGATTGTTTCTGCATAAATTATCAGCTTTGTCCTGCGGATCATTTTCCCAAACAAACAGGAAATGCGAAATCAAAAGGCGATTCTGAAATTAAAATTATTGATTGGGAAAACCTGGATTTCAGAATCTAATTAGGGAGACACACACAAAAGCTCATATTATGACCGACTTTGTCTGAGCTAGCAGCCAGATTGTGCAAGGTTTGTAATTTATCTTTGTTTATGCAGCCAGGATATTAAAAATGTAATTAAAATGGTAAAATGATCTGATCAAAAATAGCCACCTAGTGGCAAGTATATTATTTTAAATGGATTATAAAAGCATTGGTCTGTGTAAATAAAATGTGCTTCCCCCCATGACAAACCTAGCATCTCATCGAAAACTTGCTGAGCCATTTGTCTTTTGCTAATAAGTTGTCTTTTGTGTTTTGTTCCATAGATAAGCAACATCATTTATAACCCTCATTTGTGCACTAATAAATATTCTGTTATTACAGGTGGCATTGGGAACATTTTTCATCAATTATGGCATTTTGGGGGTAACAGATGAAGGAAATACAAAACCTTTGCCATTGGTAGAGCATGTATATTTAGGTGGGATTATATCATTTATTTGATGGCATCAGGAGACCAAAACATCCTTTTATCAACACCATCTCATTGAGTACATGAAGAAAATAACTCCAAAGAACTTGTTAACTATTACTTTGATAGTTGAAATGATGTTTAAATAAACCAAAAGATCTGTCCGCTCATTTCAGGCCCTCTTCAGCATACCACTTGGGCAGGAGACCAATTACTTAATATCATAATAAGATGACTTTAATGATTCATATTCCATTTTTATCCTCATTTAACAACATTTTGGAAGTGGCAAATGAAAGAAGGGTTTATGGAGATTTATAATTACACACAGTGTACAAAATTTATTAGGCAGATCCAGCTACCATCATGTAATTGTGGATTATGATAACAGTTAGGTATAGCCAGATAGATCACTGAAATTTTACCAGTAATGTTTTCTGTGATGTATGATGTCTCTCTGTCTCTCTCTCTATCTCTCTCTCTTTCTATCTATCCATGTATCTATATCTATATGTGTGTGTGCATAGTTATATGTATGTATTTCAAAAAAGTAAGAAACTTAGATTGTGAGGTGCATATGAGAAGTTTAGTTTGCACATTTCCTTTATTTCATTTTGCTACTTGAAACCACTATGGAGTAGCTCAATTCCCTTTTAAGAAATTCACAATTTAGGTTCCTGTCAGCAGCTCTCCAGTCTTTTGTTAGGTGCACTTAAAATGCCAGATTAAATATTAATATGTGGTTAGAGTTGTGCTATTTTGCAAGCCCCAAACCCTATTAGTAAATCATGATCTGGTGACTGATGCAAGAAATTCCAAGGCGCCAACAGTGTAGATTGCCTTGTGCCTATCAATCTGATGGATCACTAATTTTTACTAAATTGGACCTTTAGACTTTAGCTTGAAGCAGATGCATACTTTTCCTTGACAGGAAATGCAGCACAACTAACACAGCAATTTTCTGCATAGACTGTGTACCACAACAGGCAGATTTGTTTTGCATAATCAGTCAACTATTTGAATACAAATGTTCATTTAGCAGCCTCTGCATGAGCATTGTGGTTTTTCAAAATAAACTTGTGTCGTTTTTTAGTGAAGCTGACTGAGAAAACTTCTGTGATAGAAAGTTTTGATCTTCCAGTTTCTCTCTAGGTTAGTCAGACTAGAAGTGTCAAGAATTGATGAAGAGGAAAAGATGATGAGCAGAAGGCTATATCAGCTCCACCAACATCTGTTATGATTCAGATGCTGAGGACAACTAGCAAGAGTCTTGAAAATCCTTATGGTCCTGACACCCAAATAGTTGAGAACTCAAAGCTAGAATGTCCCTCAATAAATCAATGAAAAGATTGAAAAGGGGATAAAACAGCCTTTTTAAAGTAAAAGCTGTTTGTGAAAAATTCTCTTTAATATGTTTTTCTATTGGATTTTTCTCTTGCGAAGGTCTTTCTGAGACACGGTTTATTTCATATATGTTATTGAAAACTAGTCCCATTGTCTCATTCTCTGATGTCCCAGGTGACAAAAAAAAAATCTTCATTGACAAAATTTGTATCATCCATATGGGTCCTAACTCACCAGTACTTACTACACAAATTAACAAATTTCACTATGGCCATTTAGCAATTAAAACATATTTTCCTATCTATAAGTCCTTTATAAGCTTATGTTAGACATTGTCTTCCCATTTGGCCATCTCCTTTTTATTTTAGTAGGCTTCCAGTACATATTAAAAATGCTTTAAAAAGATGAAGAGTTGATCACCTCTCCATATCTCTGAAGGAAATATTTCTTCCCAAATAGTCAAAAATAAAGTTCAAACAGTGATAAGCACTATGTGCATTTATTTTCTTTCTATATCAGACTCTTAAAAGACACAGTATACATTATCATTTTCAGGAACTCATGATTCTTTGCTTATAATTATTAAAACTGATTGAAGTTTAAGTTTTACTCTTGAGAGTGAAGTCATTTCATGTTTGAGTGTTTGACTACTTGTAAGATTAATTTGTTTAAAAAAAATTCTCATGCCAATTTCCTTATAAACTGAGCTCTATGTCACGGCATTTTCAAAATTAAGAAAGCACTTAATTGTCCTTCTGTAAACCACAAGGGCCATCTAGGAATGAAATTATATTCTTAAATATATGTTTCATTTAAAAAATTAGAATGATTCATCAATTCTTTACGGATCTCTGATTTTAGTAGGACAGATAGTCTGTCTATTCATACAGATTACAATCCTTTTCTGAATGGGAGATGGTTTCCTAATGTTGCTTTGACCAAGAAATGGATCATTTTGTGGCCAAGATGGTGAAAACCCTCTGAATTTAAGTTATTTTTTTTTCAGACAATGGAGACAAAATGACAGTATCATATCTCAGTCTTTTTTAGCTTGGGCATATCTGTCAGAGTTTCTGCTAAACTGGCATAGCCTTTATTTGAGAAAACAAGAGCCAATTCTATGTTATGAAAGACCAGTAGAGTGGGATTATGACATACTTACAGAATACACATTTAAAATTAGGGACTAATTGATACTTAATATACATAACTGATTATATTATAATGAAGGAAATGTTAGTTTAGTAACTGTTAAATAATGGTTGATCTTCCCATTCATATCTCAGCTGTTCAAAATTGTTCTGTAGATAGCAAGGATTATGGCATATATGCTTAATCTCTATTCATGCCATAAGCCTTACCATCTATAGAACAATTTTGACAGCTGAGATGTGAATGGGAAGATCAACCATTACTGATAGTCAATTTAGGTGAAATGCTTTTAGGTAAAATAAGTTTGTGCATTAACTATGAGCATATTTGTATTTAATGAAACCCTCTTTCATCACTTATATGATGGAAGGTATATTCTATCTAAATAATTTGAAGTTACAGGTTTCAACTTCTCACCTTTTCCAACATTTAAAATGGAATTTTATAACACAATGTTATCTTTGCTTTAAAATTACATCCACCAAGTCACTGCCATTTGTTTTCAATTCTACTTATATTCTCTCTATGTTCAATTTAATAAGAATTTATAAAGTACATACTATGTGCCAGGCATTCTGATAAATAATGAGGAAACAAAAAGAAGAAAAAGGCAGTCTATGTTTTCAAAGATCTTATTTACAATCTAATGGGAGAGACAACATGCAAATAAATATATACAAAGCAATCTATATATAAAATAAATAGAAAATACTTAAAAGAGGAAAAGCACTGGAGTGAACATTCATTTAGTTTAGGTCAAATATCTTTATTTTGAGTGAATTGATATATGCACCAGTTATTCATTTAATTCTGTCCAAATTTCTTTTTAGTCAATATGACTAATGCTAGTAAACCCATGCTGTTATTAAAGAAGTTGTCTGGCTCTTCATTACATCAACAATATCTCAATAGATCTGTGACCACAGAGATATGCTTCCAACAGTGCAGATTTTGATTGGTACAAATGTCTTCAGTTTGCTCTCGTTTTAATTTGTCCATTTATTTTCATGAATACTCTGGAGACCCAAATCAAAGTTCTAGGAGCCATTCTTTGATTCTCTTATTATATGGGCATTATTATGAATGCAAAGCCAGTTCATCTATTTTCCCTCATTCTGATTCTTTGTATTTACTTTCCAGTAATGCATCTTTTTAATGATCTCTATTCTTACAACGTTTTTACATGCAAATCAGGAAGAGTAAATAAAAAAGAAGAGAAAAGTCATAATGCAGCATTGATAGTTCCAAAAATATGGTAGCAAAGGATAGAGCTAGGCCCAAATGTAAAGTCACATTCAAGTGGGGCACACCTAGTTGAGGAAATGATAACACATGACCACTGTGAGTCTATTGAGGATAGTTCTACTCCAAGGTTGATAGTCTGTTTTATCCATAAGGAAGAATTTGCTATATTGGAGACAGAATTCAATATTTTCTAATTTACTGAATGTAGTAGAGTCAGGGTTGGTGATGGTAGTAGTGGTGTTTGCAAAGATCTGGTTCATCCCAGGAGTGGGTTCAGGAAATCATGAGAGTTATATGAGTCCCCTATTATTTCTTAGAATTGAGATATGAAATAAACATTATCTCCCTCCACCCCTGACACTTTCCAAACCCTCTTAAAACTTTTAAAAATTACCTTCAGGCATCTGTAATCATTACAGATAAAACTAATGTGAACTCTTTTGGATTATCTATCTTTTATATCCTCACACATTACAGATAATTTGGAAAGGCAAAGATATTTTTCTGGCCTCTCTTTGTCATGAAGTGTATTTTGGGGTTGAATATTGGATACAGATATTCTCCTGATCTTTAACATATACAAAAACATGGAAATATAAATTAAAATAATAATTCAAAAAACATAAGAATTTGTTCTCAAACAGGAACAATAACTACCTAAACACTTAGAATGCATCTGGTTAGACAGAGCATAGTGTATAGTAAAGTCTTTCATCTGGTCAGTAGTCTTCTTTACATTTTTCTTGTCCAACAATTCTGTCAAGAAGGGTCTTCCCCAGGGACTCACCTATTGGCCATCTGGAGACTCTCAAAGGTATGACAAGTATCACGGTGTTCCTTTCAGTTAACTGTGTATTCAACTTATCTAAATCAACCATTCCTAAGGGTTTTCAGGTATTAATGTCCTCAATTATATATACATATATATCACTTCACCACTCTTGGGCATTCCAATCTAACTGGAATTCTTATGTCTAACAAATTCTTAGGATAGAAAATGGTTTCCATTATAGGGCACTTCTATCATTTCAATGTGGGCAGAGACAATGGACACTATTCAGATCTTGATTCCACAAACACATTGAGAATAGATACAAAATAATTATAGCTGCAGATGATTAATGTATCTACTACTTAGTTCCCTGAAGAAACCTCTGAGGACAACCTGTTACCCTAATACTTAAAAATAATTATGGTGGGGCATTTGATCAGCAGATACTTGACCTGGGCATAGACAATGATAAAATCAAGATAATTCAGAGGAAAGGAGCCAGAATAATAAATAATATAAATATAAATAATGAAAAAATAAAGAATAAAAAATTCATTTCATATAAACATTATTTACAGGAACTAGAGATGTTTAGGTTTGAGATTGGAAATTTTAGGAGGTCAAAACTCTCTTCAAGTTTTTTGGTATCATAAGCTGGGAGGTAAGTTCAACTTATTCTCTTGGGCCACTGAGGACAGATGAGAAGGATATAAATTGTAAAGAAGTGGATACAAATTTTCAAAAAATTAGGATATAAGTTTCATGAGGGGAAGACATTTCACTTTTTTCTTTAATTCTCCAACACCTACCCTATAGGGTCTGACACATAGTAAACACTAAATAGATGTTTGTTGATTTACAATTTGCATTACTTTTCACTAGAGTCAAGCCTGCACTTGTGAGGAGTATTATGGAAGAAATAATGGTTTAGATACAGTTTGGATTTGCTGGTTTCTGAGCTTCCTTTCAATTTTGAGACTACGTGGTTCTGTGAATTAAAGCAAATAGAAAGTATAATGTGGCTAGCTAAAGTATTTGACATTCTAGTTTAAATACTTAGACTTAAAGAAGTAATTACTACTTTGAAAAATATTCAGCTTCATCAGGCACATTGTTTTCCATAAAATGATAATGAAAAGGAGCTGAAATGTTAGTATAAAACTTTCACTAGTTTGGCTAGTATTCTATATCAAACCTTCTTAAACTTTTTCCACTTGAGACCCCTTTTTGCTGAAGAAATGTTAATGCAATCTCAGATATATAGATATATAAAATACATATACAAATCAAACCTTTACAATAATAAATAATTTATGAACTCTTTATGAACTTATGGAATACATAGTAATAATTGTTGGACATATTTATCGGATTGTCATTGAGAAAAACGGGAGAATTGGACTTTTATGTATCAGGTTTCAGTCCTTGGGAAAAAACAAAACAAAACAAAACAAAAACCTTTTTTCTTTTTGGTCCAGACTTATGATTTCACTCTTATAAAGTATTTTGTTGAATATACTCCTTCTATTGATACAGACCTTTGATATAATGTGAACTCTTTCTGATTATCTCTCTTTTATATCCTCACACATTACAGATAATTTGGAAAGGCAAAGATATTTTTCTGGCCTCTCTTTGTCATGAAGTGTATTTTGGGGTTGAAGATTGGATACAGATATTCTCCTGATCTTTAACTGATGAGATTATAGAGAAAGGATACTGATAGGGGGAATGATTTACCCAGAGTCAGTCAGATAATAAGTATTTATTAAGCTTTGTTCAGATAGGAGTAGCATCTCTAGTATGAGAACTTGTCAAAGCCTTTTTAGAGGTGCTCATCCATCTTTGGTGCCTACTTGTTACTCAAGCTTCACCTGTGTCTCCAAGAAACTGTAGTATGCGTAACAGCCATATATTGGTAAAACCATATCAGCAGATGGGCTGAAGTAATTTGAGTGTAATCAACATACTTCAAATCCACTGGTTAGTTAGAGGATATCAATTTCAACATGTAAAGAGTTCTCCCAAATGGTTAGATGAGAACAAGTTGTTTAAATGTCCATGGAGATGTCTAAAGTGGCCAGTTCTTAGAGCTCACTTGGTCAGACATCAAAGATTCTAGTTATATCCTGCATCTTGGACCATAGTCAGTTATCTTGATTTCTAGTCTTGCCACTGGACTTCAATGAATCAAGAAGAGAGAGTGAGGCTAATGACTTTGTGCCACTTAGTATCACTTAGATCCAATTTTCTTGCAAGTCCAAGATATCATCCTGTGATGTCATTGGTCCTATTCAAAAACAAAGGACAAGCATCATTAAGTACCAAGTGTATGTCAGGAACTATGCCAGGAATACAAAGAAAGGCAAGACAGTCCCTGATTTCAAAGGACTCACAGTCTAATAGGGAAGAAAATATGCAAATAACTACATGCAAATACAATTAGCATATAAATAGGAGAAATTGGAGATAATCAATACAGAGAAGGAACTAGTATTAAGGGTCTTAGAAAGGGCTTCTTAAAGAAGAAGAGATATTAGCTGGAATTTGATAGAAAATAGGGACTCCAGGAGGAAGAGATAAGGGAAAAGAACATTCTAGAAGTAGAAGGAAAGTTAGTAAAAATGCTTACAGTCTGGAGACAGAATATCTTGTTTGAAATATAGCAAAAAGGCTAGTGCCATTGGACCAGAGAATATTTAGTAGGGAGTAAAGTATAAGAAGATTAGAAAGGTAGTAGAGGTCCATGCTTTAAAGAGCTTTGAATGCCAAACAGATCATTTTCTATTTGATCAAAGAGGTGATAAGGAACTATGAAAGTTTATTGAATAGGGGAGTCAATATCTTAGAAAGTCTATGTTTCATGAGCATATCATACAGGGCATTGATTATTTTTCCTGTTTCTGGTAAAATAATATAAGGTTATAAATATTTTTTGACCTTTCAAACACTATTCATTGACTGACCTAGATGCTTTCTTAGTGAAGACAGACTCTAGTATATAATAAGAGCAAGATCAAGGGTGGAAATTTTAGGACTTAATTTTCAATTTTGATTCAGGGAAATTGCACCAAGATCTGGTTACAAGTATTAAAAAGGAAAACATTTCTAGTAGGCCTTTCAGGATAATAAGATTCATGCCTTAGCAGTAAAGAAAATGATTACAAGTTTTATTAGGCTTCAACTAGTTTCCATACTGAATCTAAAAAGTCACCTTGCACCTATATAAAGAGGATTATTTATGTAATTATCTGTACATGTGTCCTCATCAGCCACTATCTATAATCATTTCATGGCATTCAGATTCAGTACAAAAAACATCAAGGCCTAAGTACAAATATTTAATAGGTTTTCATTTCTAGAGGTTATCAGTAGAAGGGATTAATTTTGCTAGCTTTATTGTACCCACAGCACAGCACATAGGGGTCATATTAAAATGCTTCTATCTTGAAAATTACACTCATATGTAATGAGAAAGATACTTTTTAAAACAATTTCAAAATTTTAGATACATTAACTATATTTCATTCCATTTATATCTTGCTTGCCTAATATATTTTGAGATATTTATTTCACCTAGCATTATTTGATGCTGAATTGGGTAGGAATATATTTCAAATGCCTTTTAAAATTTCCTTTGCCTCTTTCCTTTCTGCCTTTAAATCCCTCTATCTAGACTAATTCAGAAATGGCCTGAATCATGGTGTTTTGGAAAAGTGACTTTTACTTTAAATCCTTGGAAAACTTGGATCTGACAAAACTAGTCCGTTTTGACTGCTTTTTTTTTTTTGTTGTTGAGCTTTCAGTCATCACAGGTTTTTCAAAATTCAGGGTGTGGCAGAAGCAAAAGCACAGTTCTATTTTTTGACTTTTCTTGTTCTAGGCAGCCTAAGTTTGGGTGTCATTGAAATTGAACATCAAATGGATTTTGCATTTCCATTTATAAAGTTTCTATTCTGATTCCAGAAGGATAGTACTTACTGCATGAGGAATAGAGTTGAGTGGAAGTCTGCCTATAAGAGAAGAATGTGTCAATGGCTGAGGCGAGGGCTGGGGGTAGGTTCTTATAAATCTGCAAATATCAGAAACATTGAAGTTGTTTTTCCCTGGCATGGACACAACCATTCAATTTGGTCAATTCTGTTGAAGTAAATCAGCTCATGATCAAACTGTTTTTTGGAATCATGGAGACAAAACAATCAATTGATTGAATTTTTCACTTATATAATTTTTGTGATATTCATTGTTAGGTTCAATTGAATTAATTGACCTTAAGCAACAGAACTGAGAGACCTTAGAAATTATTGAGCCCTACCAACTATCTTATAGAAGAGGAACTGATATCCTGAGCAGAGGAAAGGCTTGCCTAATAATCATGCCCCTGGTGGCAGAGCCAGACTGACTTGAACAAAGTTCTAAAGTTCTCCTGAATAGGACTCAGGAGCAGTCAATAAATAAACAAGCATATATTTAATCAACTAGTGTTTATTGAGAATTTACTTGAGAATCTAGATTCTGTTGATTCAAAGATAGAAAAATAAATAATTGCTGCCTCATTTGCCTTTTTTTTTTAATCTACACTTACTTGTTTCCTAGAAGAATATTTGAATTGTTACATACTTTGCTAATTTTTGGAAACTGTTTTTTAGGTGCAGTGTACAAAACAGAATGTTTTTTAATTTTTGAGATTTGAAGTACTTATTATATAAAGAAACATATTTTTTCATAGTATATGAAATCAATAGATAAATATATTTTAGACATTTGATACTTTTAAATGCAGTCACAAACTAAAAATAAAAAAACCCTGTGCTTATTATAGATTTAATTTCACAAATTTTCATTATCATGTATACATTATTTAAAAGTGCTTAATGCTTAAGACTAGGATGTATCCTATTTCTTTCTTTAATTCCCAGATCACAGATGAATGAACAGGATCTTACTTCCTATAGAATATCATGTAGAATCCAGACTGCTTTGATTTGTCATAAACTTGATCTAAAATATTTTCAATTTAGGATCAATCCTTTCTAATTAGTAAACAATAAAAAATATATATGGACCTTTAGCTACATCTCTTAAAGTCTAGGTTGGCCCATCTGTGTATACTTAAAGTAATATCTCACATATACTTTTTTCTAAGAGCAAGAACTACCCTTAATGAGGAGTTTCTGAGTTCTTAAGTATTTTAAAAGGGAAAAAATATGTAAATAACAATACAAAAATATTCATTGAGATATTCAAATGAAGCAATCGGATTCTGCACAATAACATTTCCTTATTTTGTGGCCACTGGGGCTCAAAAATGTTATTTTATGCCAACATGATTATCTCTTTGAAAAATGGAGTATTTCAAAACATTATTTTAGTGGTTTGAGAATAGCCAATGAATAGTGAAATTCTTTTTTGCTTCCTGCTCTTGCCCCTTCTTAATTACCTTTCCTCATTGTATAAATTAGGATCCCAAAGAAGACTGTTCTTGGCTAGAGATAAGTTTAATGGAAAGACCAAAAATGCACATTAAGAGGCTGAAGGTTTCTATTTATCATATGCTGGGCCTCCCAAACTGTTCATTTATTTCTTTCTCCCCTAACCTAGTGATTCCACTACAGAAGCAAGTTTTCAGCTTATCTTAGCTAATGCTGAGACTAACATCAATGATACTCCATCTGAAAGGAAAGGTATAAAACAAGATCAATATGACTTATCAGATATTAGCTGTCATCAGCTTCTTTGAATCCCTTCTCAAGAAACTGCAACAGTACCAATTCATATTTTTTCTGAAGTTCATATTAATGACTTCTGGCAAAATATTACACTTCATTTCTTCAAGGATCTGTGATTTCATTTACATAAGTATGTCATCTTCTATTTCAGACAACTGCTCTTATCTCAGTCAATTTTTAATGAGTTTCCCTGATCTTAGATTGGTTGATCATCATAAAACATAGAGTCAGTCTCTGATTGCGCCCATAATTGAGACCTATTAGGATTATAATAACATAATAAACATAATTGAATATAATATAGTATATATATAATATCCCATAGGATATGTAATCTAGCATGATTTAATATAACATGTTATGACAATATGATACAATGATAGGAAACAATATTATATAATAATATGTATATATATGTCTATCTTATTCTTTTATACTATATTCAATTGTATATGTATGATATACTATAATATGATATGTAGAGTTCTGTAATATTATATGATACAACTAATATTTATTAAGTACTTATTTTTGTAGAGCATTATAATAGTTACTATATTAGATACAAAGTTAAGAAAAATCATGCTCCCTTCAAGAAACTGGGTATAATAGGAAGGAAAAACACCAAGGTGTAGCAGAGGAAAGGTTCAAGGTACAGTTAAAATAAGAGATAGCTTTCAATTCTGACTTTTGCTTCCACTCTCCCATGTAGCAAGTAAAATTATCTTTAACTCCTCTGGGAGGGTAGGGGTTTGGGAGGTATCAATTTTGTTATTCTCCTCCTTTACCCGACTCCCACGCTTCCATCTCATGAAGAATGGACTTTATTAAGTGTGCTTGCATTTATAATCCTGGCTACTTTTTCTGCTTCTTGTTTCCTTTCCATAATAAGTGATCCAACATTACTCAAGGTGAACTTGTCCAGATTTGAAAATATCCTTGAAGTCAATGTAACTGATTGGAAGCAAGAGTCTTCTGCATTGGAGAAACTAACTACTAACAAGAAGAAGAACCCTAGAAAATATGGACTTTAAAGGAAGCAAACAGTGAATAGCCATTATGTAACAGAGACTTTCAAGGAAAGGTGGGCAGTTAAAAGAACAGGCAATGTGCTTTACTTGAGGTAACCCATCATGTGAACTTTAGGCCATGCCTAGATATTCCATTTCTGGTCTATTAACCTCAGGGTAAAGAGATGAAATTTGATTATTGCTAACAGAATTAAGAATGAATCCAAGACTCCCACTTGAGCTTCCTCTTTTTCTGAAGGTGAACACAAAGCATGAATTGTTGTGGTCTTTTCTGGGTAGGAGAAGAGTCTAAGTACCTTTCTTTTTCAAAGGTTAATGAATCCTAGAATGCACATGATTCTGCTGATGCTAACATAGCTCAGAGAAATGATAACAGTTGCTTGTCTCTATATTTGGCTATTATGTAGTCTCTAAAACTGATGACTATCATTTGTCTCGTTGTTCATTCTATCATGTTTTTAGAGAAAAGGATTACTTGATATACCTATCATGTTATGAGCTTTGAAATTTCAAGCACAAGCAGGCCATTAATTTCAGTCAAATCTTAGATTCTCTGGAGATCATAGAGGATAGGAATCAACAGAACCCTGGGAATAGAAATGCACTTAGCCCAAACTAGTAGTAGTTGAAATGCTGACTCATTCAGTAAGATGAGCTAGTTGGGTCAAATGTTTTGTGGAAATTGGTGTAATTGTGTCTTCTTAGGGTAAGGGTGAATGATTTGTAAATTCTATTCCTCCTATATCTTCACAGCATTGAAGTTACACAATCAGCATTAGAGTTGAGAACCTGGAAAGAGTGTTAACTTTTTTTTTTAAATTTTTTATTATTATATATATATATTTTATAATATTATCCCTTGTATTCATTTTTCCAAATTATCCCCCCCTCCCTCTATTCCCTCCTCCCGATGACAGGCAATCCCATACATTTTACATGTGTTACAATATAGACTAGGTACAATACATGTGTGCAAATATCATTTTCTTGTTGCACAATAAACATTAGAATCCGAAGGTACATGCAACCTGGACAGACAGATATTAGTGCTAACAATTTACATTCACTTCCCAGTGTTTCTTCTCTGGGTGTAGCTACCTGAAAGAGTGTTAACTTTTGAAGAAAAAAAAAAAACTAAAAAATTTTGAGCACAGGATTAATATAATCACATGTTTTCAAATGAAAGAGTACTTTGATAGCAGCATGATTGGTTTCAGGCATGAGGGAGAGAGTTTTGTAGGGAAATTTTGTAAGAAGGATACTGCAACAATCTGAGTATTGATGAGATCCTATGATAGTAATGGGAATGGGCTGAGACACATATGGAAGACACATTGTGAAAATGGAACTGACAAGACCTTGTAATTTATTGTATGTTAAAGGTAGTGATGTTAGTGGAAAGTCGAACATACCTCTGCTAAGGTTGCAAACATGGGTAACCACTGAATGGTGGTTTCTGTGATGTAAAAAGTAAAAAGGGAATAGGTTTAGAGAAATGTTAATTATGTCAGTTTTGAACATATAAAATTGTAGGAGCCAATAGGATTGGCAATAGTATTGAATCATAAAAAATAAAAGCAGAAACAGGATCATCGTGTTAATGGAATATACAAGTGTGATCACTATAGATGAGGAAGATCTTTTTTGTAGCAGGATTTACTAGGCAGGATATGGCATTTGAGTGATGACTTGAAGAATAGGTCTTATTATGTTAGGCAAATGTCTCTTTTGGCTATTTCTCACATTGCAGCAGGTTTATTTAGTTACTGTTCTCACTTGTGTAATATGGTGTGGTGACATGGAAAAAAATAGAGATCTTAAAGACTTAAGATTTAAGTTTTTACTAGATGTTAAGTACATAGTAGGCACTTAGTGAATACTCATTGATTAATAATTATCAGTAGAGCACTTACTCAAAGAGTAATTATAGAGAAAACACTTTAAACATTTTGAAGTATCATATGAACCAAAGTTATGTCTACTTCACATTTTATATTTTTATAAGAAGATACTTTGTGTAATTTACAGTATAGAGTCATGACATTTTTGTTGTTAGACAAGAGCTCATAGTCCAGACTTGAAAGTCCTTTATTTTGTTTAATAAATATTAATTATGATTTCTTACACCATCCATATTTCTCAATGTATATGTTCCCTGTAGCAGATAATTAACCCTTATAATAAAGTTTTTTTTTTTCTAAAAAGAAAGTTAACTAAAACTAATATGTCAAAAATAATGCCTTATGTTCTATGTAGTCTTTCCAACCTGTGGTCCCCACTGCAACAAAGTTGGGGCAGATATCATCTTATTTTTCTTTGGGGCAGATATCATCTTATTTTTAATTTGGGTGCAAAGAATTATATTGCTATAGATGTGAATTGATTGTTTTGTTGTTCATTCCATTTATTTTATTGTAGTCATTTTTTTCTGATTCTACTTCAGTTCTTTTACAGTAATATTCCATTATATTCATGAGTCTTAATTTATTGCATCCAATCAATGGGAGTCTGCTTTGTTTTCAATTCTTTATTTTGACACATATGTGGCCTTTCTTTTTGTGACTGACCTCAGAGTAATGATTTCACTAGAATATAGAACTCCTGTTGTGGAAACAAAACTTCTTTTCCCATTAGCAACTTTTCTGCATCATGACTTTGGAGGGTTCCCTGAATGTATTGAGATTATAAGTGACTTGTCTATGGTCACACAGTTAATATGTGTTAAAATCAGGATTTGAACTCTGGTTTTCCTGCCTCCAAAACCAATCATTTTGCTAAATTACCTCACATCAAAGATATGAATGCTTAATAACTACTTCAAGTGATAAGGATATATTGATTTTTTTTCCTGAGCAAGAAATACTAAAATAAATATTGGTTTTCCTTGTGTGAGAAAAGGAAAGATGACCTTCATTAATATTTATGTGTGAGGTTGAAAGTCATGAATGTAATATGAATAATTATTACATTCTGTTTTTTCTCTTGTTAAAAATACTTCCAATATATAGTAATCTGTGATGAGTTTAGAAAAGTAGTGATAGTTAACATAAATTCAAATAGTTATGACTACATAATAGAGTAAGATCATTAATGAGTGTCACAAGAGATTTCTCAGTGAATGATTTCAATGTCACCTAAAAATCCTAATGTGAATTTTTATTTATCTTTGACTATGCATTGAGATTCACTTTTTAATTTTCTGTTAAACAAGTCCATAGTTTCAATTCATTTCTTTCTTTGGGTAATGTAGAAATGCCACAATGACTATGAATTTAGAAACAATAGGTGAAATATATAAAAAGGCTGATTGAAAGCTTATCTCAGATTCTATAGTCTAAACTTCATCATTACCAAATAGGTTGATCATTTCAGAAGATCTTCAAAGTGATTGACAAAGAGAGGTAAGTTGGATGTGAAGAGGATCTCACTAAGTGGAAAGGAGACATGACACCTGCATTTCTTTTGAAATAACACACACAAAAAAAGAGAAAACAATTAGTTCTTGAAAACCAAATTTAGCTAAGTAATCCCTTTTACAGAGATTTCAGGGAGATAGAAATAAAATAACCTATCAAAGAATGGAAAAATCAGTGTATTATTGGCAACAACCATCAGGTCAAGGGTACTGAGTTTATTTGACTACTTATTTTGAAGTACTAGGTGTTCTATGACAAAAAACTTTCAAAAAAAAACTTATGTTTTATTTTTAAAAATTCAATGTTATTTTATTTTCAATTCTGGATTATTTCCCTCCCCCAATTTTAAATCCCAGGAGGGGGCCAGAAAAATAAGCAACATTAAAGGTTATTATGGAAGGAGAAGGATTTTTGGAAGCGAAAGAATTATTTGCAAATTTTTTATTGTTAAATGGATTGTCAGAAACTAAATGCTATTACCTGTACATTGAATAACTTTGCTGATTTTTTCCTCTCTCAGACTTTCCTTGGCTTTATCATTCTGCTTTTGAGCAAGAGTACAGGAAACAGAGTAGTTACTCATTGATTGGAGATTGAGTAAACAAATTGTAGTTAATTAATTTAATTGAATATTTTTATGCTCTAACAAAAAAATAAGTATGACGAATACAAGGAATGAAGAAATTGTCTGAATGGGATTTTTGCTATGTATAAGTAGATATAAGATCTGGTGGAGGTAATTAAGTTTCATCATATTACAAAGATGGTTTGCAAGTAAAAAAGCTGCCAAAAAAAGAGATCATTAGAGAGATCTCATTATTAGAAAAGAGATGCAAAGAGGTAGAGTGAAGAAAAAAATTAGAAAAATAGGCCTGGTATTAGTATTGTTACCCATGCAATAATTGTAAAAGAAACAAAGAATATTTCAGGAATTTTAGTGGACACTCTGAAGGATTTACAAAACTATATGGTGAATATAAGATGAAGGTAAAATGGTGACATTTATATAAATTAAAATCTGCACTATTGGAGGGAATAACCACATAATGTATCCATTGATTTAATGTTGTTATGTAATGAAGAGCCAGACAACTCTTTTGAGTGTCACATGGATTAGCTTCTATTTTCCTTTCCCAATTCCTAATGTCAATAATAGGAGTGGAACATATGATAATTTCCCTGTTTTCGACTCTTGATTGATCCCCATCAATAATCTAACAAGCATCACAAATGCAAATATAGTGGATAACAACCTCCTGGATCCTCCATCCCCAGAGTAACATGGTCAGAAATCTCTCCTACTTCAAGGAATGAGTTTCAGAAAATCAAAATCAAAAATCATAGCCTAATGATAAATTAAATAAACTAGTAACTAAATACATCTTTTTTTAGTTGTTAATTGTTTAGTTGTCACGTTAATCAATCTAATGGGTATGAGGTAGTACCTCAGAATTGTGTTAATTTGCATTTCTCCAATCAATAATGACATAGAGCATTTATTTTTCATATGACTATAGCTACCTTTGATTACTTCATCTGAAAACTTTATATCTTTTGGTCATTTATGAGTTGGGAATGGCTCTTATTTTTAAAAATTTGACTTCATTCTCTATATGTTTGAGAAATGAGGCTTAATTCAACTTAATTTAATTTTTTCACAGTTATGATTGCTAATGGTATTTTTCTCCATCATATTTACCCATCTGTTTATTCCATTCTCTCTCTCTCCTTTCATCTAGTCCCTCCCCAAAAGTATTTTGCTTCTGACTATCCCTACCCCCAATCTTTTCTCCCTTCTATTACCTCCTTTTTTATGTTCTTCCAATCCTACTTTTTCTGTAGGGTAAAATAGGTTTCTATATAGATCTGATTTGTATGTTATTCCCTCTTTGAGCCAATTCAAATGAGGATAAGATTCATACTCTCCCTTTCCTTCCCATATTACTCTCCACTGTAAAAGCTTTTTCTTCTTTATGTGATATAATTTTCTTATCCAACATTTTCCTTTCCCTCTTTCAGTTCATTCCTCTCTCACCCCTTAATATAATTTTTAATATTATCACTTCATAATAAACTCACAACTGCTCTATCTATCTATCTATCTATCTATCTATCTATCTACACTCCTTCTAATTGCCTCAATAAGGAGACAGTTCTTGTGCATTATAAGTATCATCTTCCCATGTAAGAAGGTAAGCAGTTTAACCTTATTTTAAGTTCTTTACAATTTCCTTTTCCAGTTCATCTTTTTATGCTTTTCTTGAGCAGATATAAGATCTGATAGATGTAAGTAGGCTTCATCATATTACAAAGATGGGTTGTAAATAAAAAGCTACATAAAAATATCATTAAAGAAATACATTTTTGGAAAGGAGGTACAAAGAGGTAGAGTGAAGTCAAATTTCCTATTTATCTCTGATCTTTTCATCAACATTTCTGGGAAGTCTTTTATTTCATTGAATATCCATTTTATCTCCTGAAGAATTCTGTTTTTTTTTTTTTTTTTTCTTTTTTTTTTTTTTTTCTGGGTAAGTGATTCTGGTTGTAATCATAATTCCTTTACTTTCCAGAATATCATATATCAAATCCTCTTTACCTTTAATGCTACTAAATCTTATGTTATCCAGATTGTGGGTTGACCATACTTAATTGGTTTATTTTTAGTTGTTTATAATATTTTATCCTTGATCTGAGAGCTCTAAATTTGGCTATAATATTCCTGAGATTTTTAATTTTGACATATTTTTTGGGAGATGACTGATGGATTCTTTTTCCATTTTACCCACTGGTTCTAGCATGTCAAGGCAGTTTCCTTTAACAATTTCTTGAAAGATGATGTCTAATCTCTCTCTCTCTCTCTCTCTCTCTCTCTCTCTCTCTCTCTCTTTTGGATCATGGCTTCAGGTAGTCCAATAATTTTTAAATTATGTGTGCTAGATTTATTTTCTAAATCAGTTATTTTTCCAATGAGAAATTTCACATTGTTTTCTTTTTTTCATTCATTTGGTTTTGTTTTGTTTCTTGATTTTTCATACAATCATTATTCCATTTGCTCTTTCTAGTTTTTAAGGGATTATTGTCTGCAGCAAATTTCTCTAAATTTGGCATTTGATTCTGCTTTTTAATGCATTCTTCCCCCTTGTTGGTTTTTTGTACTTTTTTTTTTTTTTTTTTTTTTTTTTTTTTTACCATTTGGCCTAGTCTGTTTTTTATGATGTTATTTTCTTCAGTGGTGTGTGTGTGTGTGTGTGTGTGTGTGTGTGTGTGTGTCCTTTACCAAGCTATTTGTAATGAGCTGTCGTCTCTAGAAGCTGCTGGATCGCTCTCTGGGAAGAGATCTGCTGTGTCTTCTACTCAAATCTCTCCGACAGATTCTTCTTCCTGTAATGAACCGTTGTCTCCAGGCAGTTGCTGTTAACTCTTGTCCAAAGAAGTGACTTCCCTTCCTGCAGAGAGCCCCGTCAAGCCTGATGCAATTCAGAGTCTTTTCCTCTTCCTGGATTGCTGTCCTCTTTATCCTCCCAGAGAATGGGCGTGGGATAATGCAAGGGCTTCTGGGAAGAACCACTTCAGCCAATGGGCTTGCTCCTTCTACCAAGTCAACCTGAGTTCTCACCTTGTAACTATCCAGACAACCTCAGTTCTCACTTAGTAATCCTAACATCTCCCCCTTTCTTTTGATTTAGAACATAGGACAGTCATGACCTTGAAACATAAATCCATCAATATGGGAAGTATTACAGATAATTACATAAATTACATAAGCACATAGTAACATAGTAACATAACACATGCTAGAAGTATATAACATAATCATAATCAAATAATCATAAATTGAAAATTTATAAATGTCCATAAGTCCATTGTCCATTAGTCTCATCTTGTGTGAGGAAGTCCAATGATTCCTGCTGGTTTTTAAAGTTCTTTAACAGTCTTCTTATTATCCATGCTCTTTCAGTGTCAGATGTTTCTTAGATCTTCTCCTTTATTTTGAGATCTTTCTCTTTTTCTGTCTCTCTCTGATGGACAAGGCGAATATGACTCGTTGGCACTCATCTGATTCCTTCTCCTGCTGAAGAAATACAAGCAAACCCTCTCTCCCAGGCAGTTAACCTATCTAATTTCCTTCTATTTACCACTTTCTAAATCTCTTCTCATCATCTGACAATTACATTGGAGTTGTTCGCACTGGGCACAGCCCTGTTGGTTTAAAAGGCCTGTATTCTCCCCAAGTGTAATCCATTTTTGCAATCTGATTGCCTTTTGACTGACTTATCAGGTAATCCCTTTCTGCCATGTGATTGCTTCTCTGCTGATTGATTAAATCAGAGTCCTGGCCTTCTAAAGGCTCTTTAGGTGTAACATCAGCTGCCATCATGCCCCAAGTCTTTTTTGCCTGGGGCCCTGGACCTGGGCCCCTCATCCCGTTTCCCTGAATTAGTTTACACTCTGATGCCCAATGGAGTCCTCTGTTGCATTTTGGACATGGGGTTTTAGGTCTTCTTTCACCCTGTCTTCTCACTGTATCTCCATACCTACACTGAGCTCTTAGATGCCCAATTTTTCCACATTGAAAACATCGCCGAGTTTCTCTAGAAGTCCCTTGCCAGGAGGGACCCTGCCTTTCCACATTCATCATTGTCCCGGTGTAAAAAGCATTTGTTCCCACTGTAGCACAGCGTCTTATGATCTCCTCTAAAGGAGCATCTTTGTCTAATCCCCATATAATTCTTTTGCAAATCTCATTGGCATTTTCCTTAGCCAGATGTCTGGTCATTATTTCTGTAGCTGAATTTTCTCCAATAGTTCTTTTGACAGCAGTTTGCAAACGTCCCACAAAATCTGCAAAAGGTTCATTGGGACCTTGCTGTATTTTAGTGAAAGCCTCTCCACGATCTTTCTGTCCAGGGAGGACACCCCAAGCTTTTATTGCAGCCTTAGCAATTTGTTCATATATTGTCATGGTATAATCAGTCTGTTCTGAATTCTCTCCATACCGACCTTCACCAGCCAAGTGCTCAAAAGTGAATTGTGTGTTAACTCCTATTTCCAAATTGCATCTGACTTGAATTTTACATAATTCATGAAATTCTGAAAGCCATAATAAATTTTCTCCAGGTTCCAGGCATATCCTTGCTATGGATTTCCAATCATTCGGGGTTAGGACTTCATAAGACAAACCATCTAGTAACATTTTGACATAAGCTGATGTAGCCCCATAAAGGGTACAACCTTTTTTCAAATCCTTAATTTTATTCAAATCTAAAGGTGCATATCTTCTCCTTTTTTTACCTACAGAGTCAGCATTTTCAATCACAGGATATGCATGTATAAAATCACTTATATCCTGTCCTTCTCTCTTAGCTTTAACCAATGCTTTTTCTAATCTTGTCATAGGCTTAGGCTGCTTCACAGGCAATTCTTTTTGTGTTTCTGCCTCTTCCCCTCTTTCTTCCTCCATCTCTGAAGGTGGGGTTGATGTGGGCCTGTCAATAATCTGTTCTCTAGGCAGGGTTGAAGCTTCTTCAAGAGAATCATACCATAATTCCTCATTTAAATCCTCTTGCTCTAGGGAAAGATCTTGATCTTTCCTTTTTTCCTCACACTTCCTCCCCTGTTCATTTTTAGAACTTTTCCTTCTCCTACAACTTGCTTGATAGTTTAAGGCTAATTGAACTATGTTGTAGATATAAAATACTTCTGCAGAAATTGAACGAGGCCCATTTTTTGCTTGAAATTCTTTCATTTCATATCCCACTAGCTTCCATTTATCTACATCTATCTTTTCTTCCTCTAAGAACCAAGGGGATGTGCGTCTTAATGCAGCCAAGAGTTTAGCAATCTGTACCCAGGTTACAAGTAAACTCTGCTCCTCAATTATGTTGATTATACTCTCTATAGTACCACTCCTGAATGGGGGTGGAGCTGAGGTTGCTTCTGGGGCTGGGGTTGAGTTGGCTGAGGTCCAGGGATTGAATATAGCTAACATCTGCCCCATTTCAGCTATAAGAGATTCCTGGTTTAGCCCTTAACAAGTTAAGTTCCTTATTTATCTATTAGCACGCTCACTTAATCTTTAACAAAGTTTCCTCGTTACTCACGGTTCTGGGTCAGAGAGACTGAGATCTAGATCGGAAGCTTTTCCACTGGAATCAGGACTGTGTCTGTCCCTGTTCGGGCGCCAAATTGCGAAGGTCTGGTCTAGCTCCTCTTGTCAGGATAAGCAAAAGTCCTTGCCCCACGTGTGGACGCCAATTGTAATGAGCTGTCGTCTCTAGAAGCTGCTGGATCGCTCTCTGGGAAGAGATCTGCTGTGTCTTCTACTCAAATCTCTCCGACAGATTCTTCTTCCTGTAATGAACCGTTGTCTCCAGGCAGTTGCTGTTAACTCTTGTCCAAAGAAGTGACTTCCCTTCCTGCAGAGAGCCCCGTCAAGCCTGATGCAATTCAGAGTCTTTTCCTCTTCCTGGATTGCTGTCCTCTTTATCCTCCCAGAGAATGGGCGTGGGATAATGCAAGGGCTTCTGGGAAGAACCACTTCAGCCAATGGGCTTGCTCCTTCTACCAAGTCAACCTGAGTTCTCACCTTGTAACTATCCAGACAACCTCAGTTCTCACTTAGTAATCCTAACAGCTATTGATTTCTTTTTCATGATTTTCTTGCATTAACCTCATTTGTCTTCCCAATTTTTCCTCTATTTTTCTTACTTGATTTTCAAAATCTTTTTTGAACTTTTCCATGTCCCAGGACATATATATATATATATATATATATATATATATATATATATATATATATATATATATATATATATATATACACACATACACACACACACACACACATATATATATATATATATATATATATATATATATATATATTTTTTTTTTTTTTTTTTTTGAGACTTTGGATGTAGGAGCTTTGAATGTGTTAGCTTCTGAGCTTGTTTTGATCTTTGTCTCCATGGTAACTTTCTATGGGAAGAAATTTTTACCATTTTACTGTTGTTTGCTCATTTTCCAAGCCTTCTACTTGAGTTTTAATTTTTTATTAACAGAGGGCTCTACTTACAGGATAGAGGGTATACTGTCCTAAGCTTTAGGGATTTTGTGCAGCTTTTTTTTTTTTTAACACATAATTCTAGGGTCTTCCAAGGTGATATAATCTAACAAGAGGTGTTCATTACTCACCTGACTTGTGTTTTGATCTGTGAGTGACCACAAAATTCTTTTGTCTTAGAACTATGAAGACACTTCACTGTGACCACAAGCTTTGGTGTGCTAGTGCTTCTCCTAATGTTGGGGAGTATCACTGAAAACTGTGGCCCAGATCATGGCAAAGCAACAGATTCTTCCCTCAGTGCTAGCAAAGAGACCTTTATAATTTCCTTCTAATCAGTTATTTGATCCTCTCACTATCGTGAGCTGACAGCTCCAGAAACCAGCTGCTGCCATTGCTGATTCAGTGCTTTCCAAGATCTTCTCTTGGTTTGCTGGGGCTAGGGCTATGTTGGTGCAACAGTCCTTAAAAGGTTTGCAGGAAAATTGGGGTGGAAAATTATTTCACCCTGTTCTTTTATGGATGCTGTTACTCCAGGGATTGTTTTATGGTATTATTCATTGGTGTTTTGAGGGGTTTTGGGGAGAGCTCAGGTGATTTAGTACCTTTTCTTTGCCATCTTGGCTCTTCATCCTCCAAATACATCTTTTGATAATTATTTGATCACATGCTTCGGTCATTTATTTATCCATTTAAGAATGGCGTTTTACAATATGTAATCTTGTTGGTTTATTGTATATCTTTGAGATCAGATTCATTTTAGAGATAATAAATGTAAATATCTTCCCAACTGAAAGCTTCTATAAGAATCATTAAATTAGATAATGAAAAGTATATATTTAGAACCAGAAACTGCTGTTATCCTCAATAGAGAAATACTCAGAGCTTCTGAAACAAGAGCATAAGTAAAAGAGGGATATCTCTACTGTTATAAATCAGAATATAGAAATGGTGATTTAGTAATATTAAAAGAAAGAATGTAAAGGCATAAATATTGGCAAAGAATAAACAACATTATTGCAATTGCTGACATTGCTGATATCAATTAATTTCATTGCCAATTATGTGGAATATTCTGATTTACTTAGAATACTCCACATAATTGGCAACGAAATTAATTGATTCAATTAATAGCTTAAGTTAGCAGAATATAAAATAAATCTACACACAAAAATATCCATCACATTTCCATGCTGCATGCATTAAAAACAAATGAAGAAATAATAGAAAAAGAATTCCCACTCAAAATAACTGCAAAATGTGTTAAATATCTAGTAGTCAATATACAAAATGTGTTAAATTTATAGTAGTCAATATACAAACACTCAAGATCTATATAAAGATAATTACAGATAAAGAAAAAAAGATTTAAGTAATTGTAGAGATTTTCATTGCTCAAAGTTAGGCATAGTGATATAATGAAAAATGACAATGCTACACAAATTAACTTAGTGTTAAAACAATCAACTCACCAACATTATTGTTTTTAGAGACAGACAAAATAATAAGAAAATTACCCGAAGGAGGTAAAAGGTCTGGAATCTCAAGGAAAACAATGAGGAAATGAATGAATATGGATTACTTAGAATTCAAATTATAGTACAAATCAGTAATCATTGAATATATTTGATATTGGTTACAAAAGTAGATGAGTCAGTATTCTTTATAAAGAAAAGTCAGAAAAAAAATAAAAATCACTAACATGTCAATAAACCTGAAAACACAAATTACTTGAGAGAAAGAATGCCCTACTATGTAATACTTGCTGGATAAAACTACAAATAAATTTGGCAAAATGTGGTTTGAAACAATGTCTTGTACCACATAACATAATGAGATCAAAATAAATATATAACGTGAACATTTAAAACCATACATAGTGGTGTGCTGGTAAGTGTTTAACATCTGGATCTGTAAAAATAATTTGACACATTTTAAATTTAATTTTTTTATTAACATTTCATAAATTACATTTTAAGCATAAACTTCCTGGAAACTTTAAACTGAAAGCTTAGCCTTTGATTCTTATGAACTGATTCAAGTTGCTTCCACACATGTGACCACATAATTAAAAAAAAAAAAGAAAAAAATGCACTAGAAGAGATGAAGTTTGGATATTTTTCACAGTTTAAGATGAAGAGAGTCTTTTAAAGAAAATAAATCAAATTTGCTATTATTAAAGTAAATAAGACTGAGGATTTCAATTACATGAAATTATAAAACAAACAAGCAAACAAACTTTTGCACTAGGAAAAACTAATCCAATTAGGATTAGAGTTGAAGTTTAGAATCTGGGAAAATACCTTTTCATTAACTATCTCTGATAAGGAGCTAACATTCAAGCCTATAAAGAATCCAAATAAACATATCAGACCAAAAACCATTCTCAACTATTACAAACTAGTTGTAAAAGAATATGTATGAATAGTTCTCCAAAAAACTTAAACTATTGATAATCTTATGAATTATTGTTCCAAATCATTAATAAGAAGAGTAATAAAAATCAATAATTTAGAATTGTATTTAAAAGATCATGAGCCAAGATGGCAGAGAGGACACATACTTCTTTCTGAGCTTTCTTGCTACACTCAAACTAATTATGAAATCCAGCCTCTGAAATAGTGCTAGACTGTCAGAACCCATGAATATTGGGAGTGCAGCAAATTACCAGCAGAAGATAATTTTGAAGATAGCCAGAAAAGGTCTATTTTGATTGCATGCATGGGAGGAGATGGCCAAGCACAGGCAGGGAGCCAGAGCAGGAGGCCAGTGCATGCTGAACAGAAGAGGAGCGGAGGGAAGGGCGGTCTCCACAGAGTGGAGAATCTATGGGGAAGCTCTACCACAGTGTTGGCTACTCTACCCTGGTTGCAAGTCAGTAGATCAGCAGAGAAGTTATAAAACATCCAACACAAACACAGAGAATAAAGAGTGTCCCCCAAGTGTCAGAATCTCATGAGACTTGACACTAGAGAGTATAGGAATAAATGGATTTTTCCTTAAAATAGTCAGTAGCATCTACTAAAAACCATTAGTAAGCATTATATGTAATAGGGATAAACTGGAACCATTCCCAACAACATCAGGAGTGAAACAAGGTTGCCCACTATCATTCCTATTCAACATAATATTAGAAATACCAGCTTTGACAATAAGAGATGAAAAAGAGATTAAAAGAATTAGAGTAGTTAATGAGGAGACCAAATTTTCACTCTTTGCAGATATTATGATGGTATACTTAGAGAACCCCAGATACTTACAGATATTTCTAGGGTCTTCCAAGGTAATATAATCTAATGAAAGGTTTTTATTATTCACCTGACCTATGTTCTGCTCTGAGTGACCACAAAATTCTTTTCTGTCTTAGAACTATGAGGAGGGTTCCTGCTCCACTGTGACCTGCTGAGATATGAGATACTGACCATTGAGATACTACTAAACACCTCCCAGATTGGCTAAGATGCCAGGAAAAGATAATGGTGAATGTTGAAAGGGATGTGGGAAAAACTGGACAGTGATGCATTGTTGGTGAAGGTTTGAATGGATCCAACCATTTTGGAGAGCAGTTTTGAAACTATGCTCAAAAAGTTATCAAACTGTGCATACCCTTTGATCCAGCAGTGTTTCTACTGGGCTTATATTCCAAAGAGATCTTAAAGAAGAGAAAGGGACTCAACATGTACAGAAATGTTTGTGGCAGCCCTTTTTGTAGTGGCTAGAAACTGAAAATTGAATGGATACCCATCAACTGGAGAATGGCTGGGTAAATTGTGGTATATGAAAGTTATGGAATATTATCATTCTGTCAGAAATGACCAGCAGGATGAATACAGAGAGACTTGGAGAGACTTATATGAATTGATGCTAAGTTAAATAAGAAGTAGGAGATCACTATACATGGTAACAAGATTATACAATGACCAACTATGATGGATGTGGCTCTCTTCAATAATGAGATGATTCAAACCAGTTCCAATTGTTCAGTAATGAAGAGAATCAGCTACACCCAGAGAAAGAACTATGGGAATTGAGTGTGGACCACAACACAGCATTTCCACTCTTTCTGTTAATGTTTGCTTGCATTTTTGTTTTTGTGTGTTTTTTTTTTGTCATGTTTTTATCTTCTTTCTATCTAATCTTTCCTGTGCAACAAGATAACTGTATAAGTATGTATACGTATATTGTATTTATCATATATAACATGTAAGGGACTACCTGCCATCTAGGGGAGGGGGTGAGGGGAAGGAAGGGAAAAGTTGGAACAGAAGGTTTTGCAAGGGTTAATGTTGAAAAATAAAAAGCTATAATAAAAAAAAATAAAAAAATTATTTTTAAAAACAAGAAAGTAAAAGGTCCATAGCATTTTACCAAGTGATGTTCTCATTGAGGCATATTCTACAAGACATTAAAACACACAAATGAATATTCCATATCCCCCCCAATTTAATAGTGTATCAAATAAATGTTAATCAGGGCAACTAGGCAGTATACAGTGGATAGAGCTCTGGCCCTTGAGTTAGGAGGACCTGAATTTAAATCAGGCTTCAGTCACTTTACACTTCCTAGCTGTGTGACCCTGGACAAAATACTTAACCCCAATTGTTCATTAATAAATAAATGAATAAATATATAAATGAAAATTAAGGAAATGTCTATTGATTAAAAATGGATGGGTAAGAAACTATGCATGAAAAAATTTTAAAAAATATAAGAGTTTGATTTGCATTAGTGTAAAATGAGGTAAATAATATCAGGAAAACAAAATAGTCTGTACAACAATGTAAATGGAATGAATAAAAACCAAATAAAGAATTCAAACACTTGGCCTTTATAACAACCAAGATATTTGCCATTGAAAAAAGATGTGGGAAAATGTCTCCCTCATTATTTTACAAAGTGAAGGGGTTTATGGCTATAGACATTGCATATAATGTTAGATAACTCAAGTTATCATATTTATTTTTTTCTCTTTTTTATTCTTTGCCACAAAAGATAACTCACAAGATATGGGGAAGAGAGAATAAACTGGGTGTGCTAAATGTCTTAGTGAAGTTTTAAACTTTAATAGCTTAAAACTTCACTGAGATTTTTGGGACACCTTGCTTTTGGAAAAAAAAAAGATGCTTTAAAAACAAAACATACCAATATACATTTTAACAATCTTATAGAGACAATATAAATAAAAAGGCAAAATGTCAGAGGAAATTAGAAAGGATGAAATCAAGGACACAAGTAGGGGAGTTGACTTGGCAAGGCGAAATGTCACCAAATCTTCTGAGACTGCAACAAAGTTAAAGAATATAGGTGACATAGGAGATGGTGCTGGTGTGATTTGAAGTATAGACTTAGAGAAAAAATATAGATCTTGAAACAGCTTCTTTTTTTTCCCAGTGAAGTATAAAGTGAGATTCAGCAAAGTCAGGTCAACAAGCATGCCTTTTTTTGTGTCACTATTTTGCTGTCCTGAGATATAAAAAAAAAAAAAAAAAAAAGTTAAAACAATTCCAGCCTTTATAGATTTACAAGAAGGAGACAGTATGCAAATAATCATACACTTACAATATATTATGTTAAATGATATATTATATAAAATAATAAACATATATAAGTGTATACATGCATGCACATTCTAGGTAAATGAGAGATGCAATGTAGTTTCTGTATATAACACTAACAGCAAAGAGTTTGAAGCAAGCACATAATCAGTCTCCAGCATTTTGTTGCTTAAAATTTGAGATAGTTACTTTATACATCTACTCTTCTTTAGTTATTGTTGTTGTGGTGTTAGTTGGGTTTCACTCTTCATGATTCCATTGACCATAAATCACCAGGTCTTTTTATCCTCCAATATATCTCAAGTTTGTCCCAGTTTATGTTTGTTGTTTCCAGTGACATTATAAACTATAAATCCATCTTATCCTCTGACATCCCCTTTTCTTTTTTCCTTCAATCTTTCCCAAAATGGGGGTCATTCCCAATGAGTCCCATCTTATCTGACCAAAGTATTTAAGCTTCAGCTTCAGTATTTGACCTTCCAGTAAATATCCTGAACCAATGTCTTTAAATTTCCTTGATGTCCAAGGGACTCTTAAAAGCTTTTTTCTTCACCACAGTTTGAAAACATTGAATCTGTGGCACTCAGTTTTCCATAAAGTCCCACTTTCATAGTCAAATATTTCACCTAGAAAAAAGACACTTTGACTTGCTTTTTAATACATTGTACAGATTTACCATACCTTTTATTTCAAGGAGCAAGTGTTTCTCTTCCATAAGAGTGGTATTGAATGCATATCTAAGATTTTTGCATCTCCCAGCAACTTTAACTAGATTCATACAGCCTAGAATTTCATATGAGGTTCTCTACATATAAGTTAGATAAATGCTAATATACAGCATTATACTTATTTTCTAATTTCTTTGAGGAGTTGCCACATTTAGTTGTGATCCACACAAATGCTTTAGTGTAGTCAAAGAAGAAGTAGATTTCCCTTCCCATCCCCTCTAGCATGTTTCATAATCTGGCAAATGTTGGCAATTTGGTCTCTAGTTTCTTTGACTCTTTAAAAACCAGACTGCTTTTCTGCAAATTCTTAGTTCATATATTGCTAAAGCCTGACTTTTAGAATCTTAAACATAATCTTGTTTTCATGTGAAGTGAATGTGATTGGTATTCAAACATTCCTTTGTTTTGCCCTTCTTTAAGATATAAAATAATCTTTTCCAATACAGTGGTCCCTGTTGTGTTTTTCAAATTTGCCTGCATATTTGAGTACAGCATTTAAACATTCTCATCTTTTAGAATTTTAAATAGCTCAGCTAGAATTCCATCACTTTTACTACCTATATTGCTAACAAAGCTTCTAAGACTCACTTGACTTCATTCTCTGGCTTTAGATAAGCAACCACATACTTGTGTTTATTTGTGATGTTGAGATCATTTTTGTATAGGTCTTTTGTATATTCTTGCCAGAAGAGATGTTAAATCTCTTTTATTTTTATATGTCCCTTTAAAATTAAGCTTTACCTTTATATCTCTATTTTAAAAAGAGATCTCTTGTCTTGTCTGTTATATAGTTTTCTTTCACTTCTTATATTACTCATCTAAGTAAGACTTTTTATCATTCCTTGCAATTCTATGGAATTCTGCATTCAGTTAAGCATATGTTTCCCTTTCCCATTTTTCTTTCCTTTTCCTTTTCACCTCTACTATTTGTAAAGCCTCATCAAAAAGGAATTTTGCTTTCTTGGTCTTTTTTTTTTTTACCCTTTGGAAAATTTTTTTGTTGCTGCCTCTTATATAATAATATGAATCTTTGTTCATAATGCTTCACTCCCTCTATCTACCACCTCTAATCCCTTAAATCTATTTATCTATCCATTTAATATTCATAAGGGATGTTATTTAGATTTTTACCTGTATGGTATAATGGTTTTCCTTAATTTTTTCAATTTAACTCTGAATGCTATACATTCTTCTTATTTTTTAATTTTGAGGCCAACTCATTGTTTATTTATTATACAAGACATACTCAGATATTTATGCATATATACATACATGCATACATTATACTTCTACTAGCTGATTTTCCTTATTCCTTCTTATCCTTCGTTTGAGGTAATCAAATTTTATATTCTATTATTTCTATATTAATTACTACAATTATAGTATCTTTCTCATTAATTAAATTTTTAAGTTGAAAATTTATTCCAGCTTGTTACATATTATTTCTAATGATAGAACCAGACAATAAGAGCTCTAGTCATTAAAGCATTTATAATCCTTTTAATTGGATGCTAAGCCCAATGTGCATGTGCAAGTACCCCATATAAACACCAGTTACCACTATTTTTCTGTCTCTGTTATATATATTCTTTCCTGTTCTTAGGTAAATGATTATTGGATATAGAACATTCCAGATTCCTGTCTTGTTGTTTTGATAATATCTCTTCAGCAATCATAGCCAGAAGCATCAGTAGCCAAGTCCAATGAAGAGGAGCTACATGTTTGACCTATACAAATTATTAATCTCATGATATCAGACATTGTATCCCAAAAGCAAGGAAATAACTTGTTCATCAACTATGCCCCAACTAAAAGTGAAGTTGGGGGTGAAGGATATGTGGCAGTTCACACTTTAAGTTTTAGACTACTCTCCTCAGGAATAATGCAGAGGAGAGTGGGCTCATATTTTTGGAAGTTTTTGAACTTTGGTTCTTTTTTACATCCTGTCTATAAATAATTCTTTTAAAGTGCTAATTGGTATGGGAGCAACACATTAAATATGGGGTCATGAATAATATTATTAGAAGATATCTGCAATCTCCTGAAGGTTATGCCCAAGTCAGAAGTAGTTTTGTTCTGGGAATCTAACCAACAAATACAAGTAAGTTTTGGAAGAATGATCCCCTGAGCCTATTCACTACATATTTATTTAATAAACTATAGAAATCTCTTTTCTCATAAATGCTTTCTAACTTTTCTTTGTGTATCAGTCTACTTTTTATAAACATTAATGGCCTTCACTATACAATTTATTAACACCATAAAAGCTGTTCAATTTTCCTGTCTAAGCTAACATTGCCTTCTAAAGATTCAGTAAAAGTATCTACAGTTTCTGTGTGAGTGGTACTTGATATTTGTGTTACTTCTCTTTCTGTAGCCAACTATTTTTAGCCATTGAAAATGATCTGAGGGCTAGCACAAACCGACATTAATATTATATACATTATGTATACTATAATTCAAAGAGTCACTTAACAGGCTTTGTCTAATAAGGAGAAAAACAATGGAACACTAGCCATAGAAATAATAATAGTCAACTATGATAACAATACATACATAACACTTCATATGTACATCAACAAGTACAAAGCAAGTTTATATATAATGCAATAATAGAATCTACATCTGGCTGCATGAGTAATCAGTTCTCCTGTTTCTCCTGGAACATCATAGGTCTGTTTATAGGTGGAATGGTTTTAATTCTTCCTACATCTGTTAGTTGATAGCATAGACAAACTACCATTATTTCTAAACACTATGACTTTTCTCTTTATGCTATGAGACTCAGTCTAACCAAAAAAACACTGTTTCTTGATTCAGTCTTCCTTGTTGTCTGAACTGGGGTTCTCCTTAATCCTATGCACAAACTCTTGTATTAATGTATTCAATAATTGATTTACTTTTTTTTTTAGCTCTGTGTTGCAGTTCCAATGATTCCTTGTAAATACTTTTAATTGATTCATATAAAAATAATGTGAACAATTATTTCATATATTTTATTTTAGTATCCATGCTTAACATTAGAATAATTTGATTTCTTGTAAATACAGTCCTCTGTTTTTAGCCTCATTTTCCAATTTCTTCAAATTGAAACATCTTGAATTAAACTTTTCTAACTGGTTTTGAAGTTTATAAGACTTTTTGAATCCCAAAGATTTTCAGCAAAACTCTGCTACTTTGCTTCACTTCTGAATAATGAACTGAAACTTCATATCATAATTTATATTTTGATATTATTTCATTGGGCATTGCTTTCCTCTGAACACAACGATACTCTTCTTGAATATACTTGACCTTTGTGGCCATCTAATTCCCAGTTTCTTAAACTTTGGTTCATGCTCTCTTCTGGGGTTTCATAACTGAAATGGGAGTTATGAAATTATCATTTATTATTAATAAATATTTGATTTACATACCTATTTTATATTTTATGTGAGACATATGATGTTTAATTTCTCATATGTGAGTGAAAAAAATTTAAGAAGTCCTAATCTATTCTACAGATGAATAGAAAATAAGTTGGTTTCTCTTGCTGTACCTTGATTATATTATTCTTATAGCAAATTTTTTCTTATCAAACATATATTTTTATCATGATATAATGAAATTAAAAACACATGAAACACAAGTTTCCAATATATTTATTGTTTTAGCTCTAAAATATTTGATTTCATATAGAACAAATGTCATCTTAAAGTCTCTCTTCCAATAAAGAATCTCTCAAGAAAATATCTAAATTATGTAATATTTTAAAATAATATAACAACAAATCAGTCTTTTGTGATGACTCCTCTGATCACATTTTAAGGAACACATGAAACAGGACATTATATGTTCCACTGGGATGGTTAAAATACATCTAGAAGGAGTCCAAGATAAAAAGGGAAGTCCTATGGATAATAAGGTTGCAGATATGCTCCTAGTTGCAGATTAAATTGTACTGATTACACCAATCCCCAGAGCATTGCAAATCCTCCCAAATGAGATGCATATTAATTATATAAAGTTTGGTCTAAGAATTCATACAAGAAAAACGAAAAGTTAAAGAATGCTTTATTTTTCTAGATGATTTTTTCTAGATTATATTTGTTTGAAAGGTAGAGAGCACACACACATACACACACACACACACACACACACACACACACATATATATATATATATATATAGTATATATATTTGCATATATGTATGTGTACATATATTTGTAGTGTCTGACCAGAGAACACACACACACACACACACACACACACACACACACACACACACCTATACACAAACATATATTTCTATTTTCCTCAGATACTGAAAATGTGTAATGTTACACCCAGAATTTAGAAAGAAAAGTAGTGCAGAAAAAAATTGATTGGCAAATTTAAAACTTTAATAGTCCCAACTTTTTCCTTGAATAAAAGGTACAGAGCCAAGATGGCAGCATAAAGGCATGGATTATCCTGAGCTCTCCCAAATTCCTCTACAAATAACATAAAATAATTTCTCAAAAATATTCTAAAGTAGAAGAACCAACAAAAGAATGGGGTGAAACAATTTTCTAGCTCAAAACAATTTTGAAAATTTCTGGGATGAGAAATGTAAGCTGTACCAACAATTCTTGGGGACAACTGAATTGGCAGTGAAGGTGTCTGGAGTTCTCAACCCACTTCCGGTAAGGGATCAGATAATTAATCAGAAGGAGATTACAAGCATTCTCAGGGCAAGAAGGGGAAGCTAGACAGAATTCCAGGATACAAAAAAAGTATTTGTGGTCTCTCACAGATCTAAGCACAGGTCAGGAGATCACTGACAAAACCTCTCCTTATATCATATCATATTGGAAGAATGGAAAGCTCTAGAATTAGCTCTGAACAATCTGCTACTCAAAAAAATTGGAAGCTTGAGATAGTTCCCCCTTCATCCCTGGAGCAGAGCTTAATTTTAACATAAAGCAAAAAGTCAAGAAATAGATTATAAAATGAATAACCAAAAAAGATATCCTGTCCATATGAAATTACTATTGTGATGGGGAAAATAAAAATATAAACCCAGAAGACAACAAAATCAAAACTGTTGCATCTAAAGTATTTAAGAAAAATATGAATTAGTCTCAGGGCCTGGAAGAACTCAAAAAGGATTTCAAAATTCAGAAAAGAAACAAATAATACAAGAAAATCATGAAAAAAATTTGTTAGCTTGATAAAGGAGGCACAAAAATGTTGAAAAAATGCCTTAAAAAATAGAATAGGCCAAATAGCAAATGATCTACAAAAAGCCACCAATAAGAACTCATTAAAAAACTGAATAGACCAAATGAAAAAAAAATGTACAAAAATTCTCTGATGAGAACTCATTAAAAAGCAAAAGTAGCCTGAAGTGAACAGAAGTAGTAGAACATTTTACACAGTAAAACCAATATTGTTCTATAAAGATACAATAATCTGAGACAATACCAAAAGGCCAAGGCTAAATCATGTTATATACTTCCAGAGAAAGAACTGATATGGTTTGGATACTGAGTGAAGTGTGCTATTGTTTTCTTTTTCTTTTATTTGAATCTTCTTGTACAAAATGACCAACATGGAAATATTATACATTACTACACTTATATAACTCATATTTGATTGTTAGCATTTTCAGGAAGGGGAAAAGGAGGGAAGGAGGAATTAATAGAATTTGGGACTCAAAAGCTAAGAAAAATGTTCCAAATTGTTTCAATGTGCAATTGGGAAAAATTATATATAGATTTCTCTCTATGAACATATGTATATATATATATATATATATATATATACATATATATATATACACACACACACATATGTATATATATATACATATACCTGTATATATACATATGTATATATATATACATATAGATAAGACATGATTTTTAAAATTTAAAAATCATTACTATTTTAAAATATAATTATACGATATATATGCATATATATACATATATATATGTAATTTTAAATTTAAAAAATTTCCAGTAAATCTCTTTCATGTTAAAATAAAAAGATAAACTGGCCAAAAACTCATTGAAGAAAATAATTCCTTAAAGATTAGAATTGGGTCCATGAGACATTAAGAAACAATAAAACAAAATCAAAAGAATGAAAAAATAGAAATGTGAAATAATTCAACTGAAATACAACTAATATGGAAATATATATCAAGAAGAGATAATTTAATAATAATTGCACTATCTGAAAGGGATTATTTTTAAAAGAGCCTAGAAATCATCTTTCAGAAAATTATCAGGTAACACTATCCTGATGTGCTTGAATCAGAGAATAAAATGGAAATGAATAGATCCCACATTTATAATTCCTAGAAATACTATAATCAAATGCCAGAACTCCCTGGACAAGGAGAAATTATTTCAAGCAACTAGGAAGAAACAATTAAAGTATCATTAAGTTAAAATCAGTATAGTGAAGTTACATTAAAGGACTGGAGGGTTTGGCATATGATATTTATGATGACAAATTGTGAATGATTTAGCTATTCTCAACAAATACAAATTTGTTTTTGTTTTTTTTTTTTCCTTTAACACATTGGTATGCCAATTTACTGAATATATACCTCACAAACTACATTTCCAAGAATTTCCTTCAAGGTGAATGATACACTGAGTAGAGTGTGGAGTTTTATGATTCTGTCTAAAGAGATAGTTTATTACTCTAATTATTTTCAATAGTGTAAAGTGGTTCTACTTTATTACCCAAGTGAGAGTTATTATTGTCTTTCTTTCTGATAATTGCATTTGTGGTATTTATTTCAGTTTTTTTTTTAAAGACGCTTTTAAGTATATTTAAGCATTTAGGATTTCTTTTGTGTTTACTTCTGATTAATTTAATTGTAATTAAAATAATGAATTGGTGGGCTTGAAAATAAAATCATGTTTAAAAATGTGAGAAAACATTTAGTCTGGCAGCAGAAGAGTTTATTTAATTGACCCTTCAACAAGTTTTAAATCCAATCCTGAAATCCAGACCTTGATATTATTCTCATTTCCCCATAAAGAACTGAGAAAGTATTTTGAATGATTTTGTATGTTTTCAATTTCATAATATGGAAAAAATTTAATTTTATATTAATATTTAATTTAATATTTCTGATAAAAAGGCAGATTAGAAATTACAGGTAGTAGAAATTTTGCTTTTTGAATAAATGGGAGGCAATTGACAAATTTGCAACATTTCCTATGATTGTTAACTTCTATTTGAATCAAATGTATTTGATGCTGATGACATACTAAACACAAGAAAGGATTGAAGCACAGCAACAAACACTCTTTTCAGGGTCCATGTATGCAAATGAATTCTTTTTTTGGTGATCAGTGAGTGAAATTAATGAAGGTGATTCACAAATTTATTCAGAGATTTGGAGGTGGCAGTAATTCATTTTCCCACAAAGTTCATCAAGTAGAGTCAGTGCCTTCTGCTTATATGAGAAATTATGTTCCAGTGGCAAATTATGAGTCATCAGCCATCAATTACAAGAAGCTATCATATTTAAAAGATTCTTTGGAAATTTTTCTCCATTCTTACAATAGTATAGAATATAATTGTGTCTGCATAGATTTGTTCATGCAAATAGTCCTTCCTGATTCAAAAGTCTTCAATGTCTACTTGTTGCCTCCCAAACAAAATACAAAATTTTCATTTAGGCATATAATGACTTCCACAATCTGGTTGGTTCCTATCTCTCTATGTTTCTAGTCTTCTTTCATATGGCTAGGTATTGACTATGCCTGTCAGACCAGCCAGATGAATATTTTCCATACATGACTTTATTTCCTGCTTGTAGGCCTTTTCATAAATGATTTCCTATGTTCGGCATACACTCCCTTTTTACATTTGCTTTTTGGAATTTCTAGCTACTTTTAAGATAACTTCCAGAGTCAACTCTTAGATCAGGCCTTTTCTTATCCTCTTAGTAGATAAAACTTTTCCATACTTGAAATGACTTTTTATTACTTTGTTTAATCATTTCCTCCTAACATAAAGCAAGGACAAAGGAACACTTCCTCTCAGCACTTCAGGGTCATAATCTTTCTTGTCTTATGTTAGTCTCCTCTCCAGAGACTTGATTGTTTGGGCATCAAACCTGAGGTAGCTATAAAAACCCAACATGGATTTAACTCAGATTCCCAGACTCCTGGATGGCTCACTCTCCCTACTTTTTGAAACTCAAAAGATTATAAGCTCCAGATTAATTTTTTTTTTGTTCTTTAAATCAAAGAACACGTGAAATAGGTAAAGAACTGAGGCCTATATTCCTGAAGCCATAAATTGTTCTAAGAAGGAGAGGGAAAAAAAAACAAACAAACAAAAAAAAAAACTACCTTTCTTCTTATAGTACTGTCTCTCTTCAAATGCCTTAAGCAAAGAAGGTAAACCAAGAGCAGAGGTTCAACCAAGAGAGAGACTGAAAAAAAACTGAAGCTTTTTAAAAGGAGTCTATAATTCTGATTCTACAAATAGACAAGAGGTCACCCTTCACCAAATGTTTTTTTCAATGTAAGCTCTTAAAGGCCAGCTGCAGTCATGAAGACTGGGCTTATTGGCTAGCCCCCTCTCCATTACATGTGTTCAAACAAATGCTTGTTGAATTATTGGATAAATGAATAAATGCATTTGAAATGGGGGTTTCATGCATATAATAACATTATCAGCTTGCTATGATGACATCTTTACATGAAGAATGTTAGGAAGCTTCTTCTTAGAGAATCATAATGATGTACAAATAAAGCACCCAGAGAAATAGACTGGGGTATATGTGTAGGACTTTTTGTAGTTTGGTTTACTATATGACTGATTGGCAATGGAGGTATTTAAAAAGCCTGACACCTTTATAGTCTTTTGGTCTCATCAGTGAAGAGTTTGAAGACTAGTGAAAGGATAGAAACCTCTGAAGGCTCTTAAATATCCTGCTATTTCAAAGCCTGAGTTTCACATATAGCACAGCATTGATGCCTTGAGGAGCTAGGAATGACATTTTATGCGTGATCTTCAGTAACTCAGCATCATAGTAATTGAAGTGTTTGAATGTGAACTTGGTAGAAACAATGATGTGTAAGCAATGAGCTAACCTTTGTTCAAAATCTCTCCTGTTTACCCTGGTCCAGAATGGGATCCAATATGGATGCCATCTTCCTTTCCCTGTACAGATCCACTACAATAAGAAAAGAGTGGGACAGAAAAAAACACAACATTCTTGCTGTAATTTTGAAGTAAATATTCTTTTGTAAAATCTAATCTAACTTCAAGTGGTTAAATAGAATTGGAGGTGCTATTTACTCCCCTAATAAATGGGGAGAAACCCAATAATGAGGGTTTGAGCTAAAGCAGGAAAATAAAGATACCTATAACCCTATTCTGACTCCTTACAGCCCTGAAGAGGAGTGGGGAATGTAACAGGCATAATTCTGAATGAATATTTTAAATGTATGTGTTTATGTATATTTACATGTGTGTGTGGTATTGTGTATGTATCCATACTTATGTGAATATTTATACATATGTGTGTATATATATACATATATATATATATTTCTGTTCTTAAAAGCACATTAATAATACAGTTTGCTCTCATAAGATTCCCCCTCCCTCTTCCAAAAAGGTACTTAGTTAATACAAAAGGAAAGAATAACCATCTGCTTCCTAATGATGAAAGCCTTTCAAACTTATGGATTCAATCCTATAAAAATGAGCAGCTATAATGACAACTGCCTTAGTATAAGATTGTGGTGACTTCCTTAAATGATTTCTTAATTAAGACTATCTTACATTTGCATAGTCCTTTTCCTTTATGTCATCTCATTAAATCCACATAATAATCCTGTGAAGTAGTCAGGGCAGATATCAGCTACCAGACTTTTTGGATGAATTATCTGAGACCTAGAGATAAAAAGTCACATTGATCGTGTAACGGGCATAGAGCCAACTAGAAATCATGTGCCCTAAGCCTTATTCTTCCTGAGCTATATTCTGTTGCTTTTCCTGGTTTTTTGTTTTAGAACGCAAACCTATTTTTGTTATTGATATTGTTAACTAAGGGTATAGCAAAAGAATTAAGTCACATCAGAGAATTTACTCATAGTCCTAATTTATGAGGTTTTTAAAAATTAATATATTTACCACTAACTTAATCCATGTTTGAACTGAACAAATCTTATACCTCTTTTTGTTACTTTTTTTTTTTTTGTTTAGTTGTTTCCTATTCTTTCTGACCATTTTTGAGGTTTTCTTGATAAAGATATTGAAATGTTTTACCATTGGCTTCTCCAGTGGATTAAGACAAATAGAACTTAAATGACTTGCTCAGGGTCATTCAGCTAGTGAGTGACTGAGACTGGATTTGAATTCTGGTCCTTATAACTCCAAGTCCAGAATTCTATCCATTATTTTACTGGGCTGCCTCATCATCTTGGTAACATTTCATTTTACTATAAAATCCTTACATATTTACTTTTTCATTGATGGAAGAGAAGGGAGCCAATTCAAAGATATTTCTTTTTCACAGATTTAGTCTATCCACAAGTAATTTTATTAAGTACCTACCATTTACCATGCACTGGGCTGAGTATCAGGATACAAAGAATGGGAGAGACATTGTACTTTTGTCTAAAGGTAAATGAAAGTAAAACTATTTGTTATTTCAATATTTAAAAAAAATACTTTATTTTTGGTAGTATTAGAACCTGTTTCTGTAAATAGTATTTCTTTTTGTTTCCAATTTCCTTTATGTTGAGCCACCCTTCTCCTCTTTTATCTGAAACATAACAACATTTTAAACTCATATGGTTTGTAAATGCTATTTTTGCTAGCAGTGACCAAAATGTATTGATGTATATATACCTATATACATATAGGTATTTATATTATATTGTATTATATTTATATTAAATAACATATTTCCAAACCAGATCATTAAAACATAATAATGCTACTGAAAAATTACTTTCAGATTATAGAGATACTAACCTTTTAAAAGGTAGACTGAGTTTTGCTTTGAAATGCTTCACAATCTCCCTGGGTTTTTCTATTTAAGAGAAGAAAAAAAGCTGTTACCACACTATCTGAATAAAGTGGCCACATCAGTTTAATGTAAATTGGGGGTAAATCATTGACAAATAAATTAAATAGGCATGATCTAAATATTGAGTTTTGGCAGACATGACAGTCTATTGTAGCCACACCAGATTCCTTTCTTTGTACAAAAATGTTATGTTGTTCTTGTTAAGCAGTCATCCATCTAAGTGACTTCAAGGCCCTTAAGACCTGAATAGTCTCAGCTCATCTATCAGTGTCTCACATTCAGTCAGATCCACTACAATAAGAAAAGAGTGGGGCAGCAGAAAACACAACATTCAATAACATGTATTCAACAAACATTTGTTAGCTGCCGCTATGTGTAGAATGTCATGCTAAGCACCAGAGAAAGATACAGAGTTTAGGTAAGACACTACCTTTTCCTCTAAAGTTTATAGTTTAGTAGGAGAAAATCTAAAATAGTTAACTGTGATAAACAACATTTAGAACATTGGGATGTTGAAAATCTAAATGCCCAATTAAGAGATAGACTTGATATGCAGGTTAACATATATGTATACACGTATATGTTATATATACAACTGTGTTTACATAAAGATTTACATATATATGGATATATGGTAGATATTTCAGATTTGTATCTATAGCTATATGTATGTACCGTAACATATATACTGATTTAGATTGATATCCTATGTCGATCTTATTCTAATTAATAACTTTCCTTAGTATAATTACCTCCTAGCCATGGAATAAGGGACTTTTATGAAACAGAGCAATAAATACAAGTTAGAAATTTTAAAATTAAGTTTTATTCTTTGTCCATGTGTTGTACTACACTGTGATTTCACTTGAATCCCTTTCATTTTGCCATTTTCTAGTTCACAAAATGTAATGGTTTCTTTAAATCATTCCCACAAAAGAAATGTTATCAGAATACTACAAAAATGTTTAGTTGGCTTGTCTATTCTTACGTGAATAGTTGTCAGTTCTTTCAAGTGTTTTTGCTTCTTAGTTAAGAGATTGAAATGTTACAAGAATTTGATGAAATAAGGACAGTGCCATCTCTGTCTCCAGAGATTTCTACAGAGAAGCATCTGAAGAAATATCTTACTACTTTTAGGGAATTACTATTTGACTTGGAAACTCTGCTGGATCTCTTTCATGATCTTTACTATCTCCAACTCATACATTAAAATAAATCAAGATTGAAATATCTAAGCATAGGTAAGGATAATTCCACATTATCCAAATTAGAAACAATATGCTAATGTGAATATATTTCTCATATGCAAAATATATTATTAATTATAAACATAAATTATACAATTATTTTTCATGTACATACATATACATATGCATACTCATATATATGTATGTGGGCATATATCTTTGTGTATATGATGAATCATGTACATTGTGTACATGTCATATACAGAGGGACATGTTTTTTATTCAGATTGATATATGTATACATACATATTCAATTTGATATATTTAGATCTCTATGTGTATATACATAACTATAATGTATGTGTTGGTCTAGATTGGGAATATGAGTTATATGCACATATATATTGAACAAAGGTATCAATGAACACACCTGGTGAACATATACCTTACTATTTGTGATTTGCTTAATATGAATGATTAAGTAGTCCTGAAATAATCCCTATTGCTATGTTCCAAAATATCAATATAATATTGATGTCAATGATTACAGTTCTCTGAGCCATACCATAGAGTTTGATGGGCATCCTGTAAACCTCATTCAATTGTGAATAGGTTGGACATACACTGCAAATAGACAAAGAATTGAGGATAAAAGAGGAGGAGGATGGGTTGCATTACCTTTGAAAAACTGTAAGCTTCTTTTAATAATCATAAACTTTTATCAGATAAAGACCTATTTTGAATACTAATCTTTTTATGTTGGTACATGTCAATAAGATATTTAACACTATATTTTTCAAAGATTACTACTCAGGAAAATGGAAAGATATGTGATAGGAGTGATCAGATTGTAACTTATTACAAATAGGGAATTATGATTAAGTTAAGAGTGTTAATAATCAAAGAAATGAATGAGTAAAAATGATGTATTTGTTATGTGGCTAGAATGAAAGATAATGAACAAAAAGTCTATGTGATCTTTCAGTATTTTCAAAATATCAAGAGAAAATGAGGAAGGCTGGGGGCAGAGCCAAGATGGTAGAGAAGCTAGATGGAACTTTCTAAGCTCTCTAATTCCCTTTCTACCAAGTATTTAATTCAGCCTCAAAAACAGCACTTGACTGGTAAAATCCACAAAGATTGGAAATACAAAAACTTACCAGCAGAAGAGAATCTGGAATATCACCAGAAAAGGTTTGACTTGAGGTGGTGGGAGCAGACCAGAGCAGAGCAGGGATAGAAATGGGAGCTGGGCGGCCTCTGTGGTTGGAAGGATTACATAGAACTCTCTGCCATAGCCTGACTGCTTTGCTTTGGTGGCTGAGTAGGGGACCAGCAGAGAAGTTGAAGCCTGAGGTAGTGGGTACGCCGAGGGACGCCAAAGACCGAGAGGATCTGGCTGCGCCCAACCAGGACCAGAAGTGATCTAGTGTGCGGCATTCAGCAATGAGGGGCTCATAGTGGAGAGCAGTCACACACAGCAGGGGCACAACCCAGGGCAGCCTCTCATCTGTATAGTGCTGGGCTCAGCTGGGGTAGTGGAATTTCCCTACCCGGACTGTGCTCCCCAGGCAGGGACACTTCCAGTAAGGTGAGGGACAGGAAGATTACAAATAATCAAAGTGAGTGATTGTGGGGGGGCAGTGATACCTTTGCTCCTTAACTTCTAGCCCCAAGGCTAATCCTCACAGTGGGTCTCCTGGCAGGGCACTTACACAGCTCAGCCCGTGATACCCAGGCCTAGTCACTTCCGAGTGGAGCTCTTCCAAGAGCCCTCCTGCAGCTCAGCCCGTTCTTTGCAGCCCATTAAGAGGGCAAATACTGCCCATAAACCCATCTTCACTCTGCAGAGTAAGCTGGTAATCTCCTTGCCCTGAGGGAAAACCATGAAGGCTTTAAAAAAAAAATGAGGAAAAAAATGAAGAAAATGATTGAAAGCTTCTATGCAGAAAAAGAGCTGGCTTCCAAAACTGAGGAGGCTAATAGCAGACAGCCTCCAGATAATACCCCAAATAACGCTCTCCTAGAAGAAACTATTAAAAATCTGAAGAGAGAATTAGAAAAAAAATGGGGAAAGGAAAGAGAAGCTATGCTAGAGAATAACAATGTCCTGAAATGTGAATTAGAAAAGGTAAACAACTTCCTGAAATGTGAATTGGAAAAGGTAAAGAATTCACAGGAAGTCCAGGGAAACAGAATTAAGGAGTTGGAAAAGTTAAAGAAATCACAGGAAAGTAGGATCTGTGAATTGGAAAAGATAAAAAATTCCCAAGAAAGTAGGATTTGTGAATTAGAAAAAGAAAATAACTCACTAAAAAAACAAATTTAGTGAAATGAAAAAAAATTCCATAGTGCAAAAGAACTCATTTAAAAACTTAATTGGACACATACAAAAAGAAGTAAAAAAAGCTAATGAAGAAAATAATTCATTAACAATCAGAACTGAACAAATAGAAATGAATGATTCACTGAATCATTGAATCACCAAGAATCAGTCAAGCAAAGCCAAAAAAATGAAAATCTGGAGAAAAATGTCAGTTATCTACTTGCCAAAATGACAGACCTGGAAAATAGATCTAGGAGAGACAATCTGAGGATTATTGGACTTCCCAAAAATTATGATGAAAAAAAGAACCTAGATACTATTTTACAGGAAATCATCAAAGAGAATTGCACAGAAATAATAGAACCAGAAGGTAAAATAGACATTGAAAGAATTCATTGAACACCTTCTGAAAAAGACCCTAAAAAAAAAAACAAAAACAAAAACAAAAAACTCCACAGAACATTGTGGCCAAATTTCAGAACTATCAGACTAAGGAAAAAATATTACAGGAAAAAACAATTCAAATACCAAGGTGCCACAATAAGGGTCACTCAAGAGCTGGCTGCTTCTACATTAAAGAATCGAAGGGCCTGGAATCTGATATTCCAAAAGGCAAAAGAATTTGGAATGCAGACAAGAATAAACTACCCACCTAAGTTGAGCATTTTCTTCCATGGAAGAAGATGGATATTTAATGAAACAGATGAATTCCATATGTTTCTAAGGAAAAAAAAAAAAAAAAAACAGATCTAAAGAAAAAAATTGATCTCCAGTCAAGAGAAACAGAAAAACGTAAAATGAACTCTTGAGAACTGTATTTCTATTGTGGATATACATTAAGACTTCATGTATAATTTGATTTTAAGGATATAACAAAAAAAAAGGGGGGGGGGAATCGAAATGGAAAAGAGATAGTGTAAGAAAAAGGGGAAAGGGGAGATAAAAAGAGGGAAACGACATCCCACAAAGAGGCAAAACCTATCATATCTGAGGGAAGTTAGAGAGAGGGAGGAACATTGTGTGAACCTTACACCCATCAGAATTGGCTCAAAGAGAAAATAATTAACATATTAATTTTACAGAAAATTCTTTCTTACCTCATTAAAAGAGAGAAAGGAAAAGGGAAAAGGGAAAGGGAATAAGAAAGGGAAAGGTGTTAGGTTCTTACTAAGTGCTAATGAGATAATGAGATATTGGGTTTTTACTAAGTGCTAAGTCTGGTACTTGACAATTCTCTAGTTCCGGCCTTTCCCGGAGAAGAGCTTGCATGCTTAAGAGGAGAAAGCTCATTGGTTGAAGTGGTTCTTCCCAGAAGCCCTTGCATTATCCCATACCCATTCTCTGGGAGGATAAAGAGGGCAGCTCTGCAAGAACCACTTCAACCAATGAGCTTGCTCCTCCAAAGCATGCAAGCTGTTCCCCAGGAATTCACAAGTCAAACTACCAGGAAAGGTGAGAACTAGAAAATTGTTAAGTACCAACTTAGCACTTAGTAAAAACCAAATAGAAAGGGATTTAAAGGGAGGAGGGAGGGATATTAAAGAGGGAGGGCTGTGTGACACAAGTGGGGCTCATAAGTTTAACACTGGGGAAGGGGTTGGGGGGTAAGGGAAAAAAGGATAATCAGGGGATATTATGATGGCAGAAAATACAGAATTAGTAATTTTAACTGTAAATGTGAATGGGATAAACTCTCCCATTAAGCGGAGACAGATAGCAGACTGGATCAAAAGTCAGAACCTTACCATATGTTGTTTACAGAAAACACATTTAAAGCAGGGTGATACATATAGAGTAAAGGTAAAAGGCTGGAGCAGAATCTATTATGCTTCAAGTGAAGTTAAAAAAGCAGGGCTAGCTATCCTTATTTCAGATCAAGCAAAAGCAAAAATTGATCTAATCAAAAGAGATAAAGAAGGAAACTATATCTTCTAGTTATTAGAAATAATTTACAACTTTAGCAAAGTTGTTGGATACAAAATAAATCCACATAAATCCTCAGCATCTTTATACATCACCAACAAAATGCAACAGCAAGAGATACAAGACAAAATTCCATTCCAAACAAATGTTGAGATTATAAAGTATTTGGGAATCCATTTACCAAAGAATAGTCAGGAATTATATGAGAAAAATTACAATACACTTGCCACAAAAATAAAGTCAGATTTAAATAATTGGAAAGACATTCAGTGCTCGTGGATAGGTCGAGTGAATATAATAAAGATGACAATACTCCCCAAACTAATCTATTTATTTAGTGCTATACCAATCAGACTCCCAAGAAACTATTTTAATGACCTAGAAAAAATAACAACAAAATTCATATGGAAGAATAAAAGGTCGAGAATTTCAAGGGAATTAATGAAAAAAAAAAAAAGTCAGATGAAGGTGGTCTAGCTGTACCTGATCTAAAGCTATATTATAAGGCAGCAGTCACCAAAATCATTTGGTATTAGCTAAGAAATAGACTAGTCGATCAGTGGAACAGATTAGGTACACAGGACAAAATAGGGTACAACTATAGCAATCTAGTATTTGACAAACCCAAATTTACCAATAATTGGGATAAGAATTCATTATCTGAAAAAAACTGTTGGGAAAACTGGAAATTAGTATGGCAAAAATTAGATATAGACCCACACTTAACACCATATACCAAGATAAGATCAAAATGGGTCCATGATTTAGGCATAAAGAATGAAATCATAAATAGATTAGAGGTATAGAGGATAGTCTATCTCTCAGACCTGTGGAGAAGGAAGGAATTTATGACCAAAGGAGAACTAGAGATCATTATTGATCACAAAATAGAAGATTTTGATTAGATCAAATTAAAAAGCTTTTGTACAAACAAAACTAATGCAAATAAGTTTAGAAGGGAAGTAACAAATTGGGAAAATTTTTTCACAGTTAAAGGTTCTGAAAAAGGCCTCATTTCCAAAATATATAGAGAACTGACTCTAATTTATAAGAAATCAAACCATTCTCCAATTGATAAATGGTCAAAGATATGAACAGACAATTTTCAGATGATGAAATTGAAACTATATCAACTCATATGAAAGAGTATTCCAAATCACTACTGATCAGAGAAATGCAAATTAAGATAATTCTGAGATACTACTACACACCTGTCAAATTGGCTAAGATGACAGGAACAAATAATGATGAATGTTGTAGGAGATGTGGGAAAACTAGGATACTGATGGTTGGTGGAGTTGTGAAAGAATCCAGCCATTCTGGAGAGCAGTTTGGAACTATGCCCCAAAAGTCATCAAACTGTGCATACCCTTTGATCCAGCAGTGCTACTACTGGGCTTATATCCCAAAGAAATACTAAATATGGGAAAGGGACCTGTATGTGCCAAAATGTTTGTGGCAGCTCTTTTTGTAGTGGTTAGAAACTGGAAAATGAATGGATGCCCATCAACTGGAGAATGGTTGGGTAAATTATGGTATATAAATGTTATGGAATATTATTGCTCTGTAAGAAATGACCAGCAGGATGAATACAAAGAGGTTTAGAGAGACTTACATGAACTGATGCTGAGTGAAATGAGCAGAACCAGGAGATCACTATACACTTCAACAACAATATTATATGAAGATATATTCTGATTGAAGTGGATATCTTCAACATAAAGAAGATCCAATTCACTTCCAGTTAATCAATGATGGACAGAAACAGCTACACTCAGAGAAGGAACACTAAGAATTGAATGTAAACTGCATCGGTAGCTAGGTGGCGCAGTTGATAGAGCACCAGCCTTGAATTCAGGAGGACCCGAGTTCAAATTTGATCTCAGACACTTAACACTTCCTAGCTGTGTGACCCTGGGCAAGTCACTTAACCCCAGTCTCAGGGAAAAAAAAAAAAAAAAAAAAAAAAAAAAAAAACTACTGTTTTTCTACCCAGGTTACTTATACCTTTGGAATCCAATTCTGACTGTGCAACAAGAAAATTGGATTTACACACATATATTGTATCTAGGTTATACTGTAACACATTTAGTATGTATGTATTTAGTATGTATGGGATTGCCTGTCATATAGGGAAGGGAATAGAGGGAGGGAGGGGAAAATTTGGAAAAAATGAATACAAGGGATAATGTTGTAAAAAAAATTCCTCATGGATATGTACTGTCAAAAATTATAATTATAAAATTAATAAAAAAGACAAAAATAGAAAGCAAAAATACAATTGGACTAATAAATAACACTAAGAGTTGGTTTTAATAAAAGACCAATTAAATAGATAAACCTTTGGTAAATCTGATTAGAAAAAGGAGAGAGGAAAATCAAATTGTTAGTCTTAAAAATGAAAATGGGGAACTGTCCACCAATGAGGAGGAAATTAGAGAAATAATAAGGAGTTACTTTACCCAACTTTATGCCAATAAATTTGATAACCTCAGTGAAATGGAGGACTACCTACAAAAATATAGGCTTCCCAGATTAACAGAGGAGGAAGTAGATTGCTTAAATAGTCCCATTTCAGAAAAAGAAATAGAGCAAGCTATTTATCAACTCCCTAAGAAAAAATCTCCAGGACCAGATGGATTCACAGGTGAATTCTACCAAACATTCAAAGAACAATTAGTTCCAATGTTATATAAACTATTTGAAAAAATAGGGAATGAAGGAGTCCTACCAAATTCCTTTTATGACACAGACATGGTACTGATACCCCAACCAGGTAGGTTGAAAATGGAGAAAGAAAACTATAGACCAATCTCCCTAATAACTGTTGATGCTAAACAGTTAAATAAGATATTAACAAAAAGACTCCAGAAAATCATCCCCAGGATAATACATCATGATCAAGTAGGATTTATACTAGGAATGCAGGACTGGTTCAATATTAGGAAAACTATCAGTATAATTGGCCATATTAATAATCAAATTAACAAAAATCATATGATCATCTCAATAGACGCAGAAAAAGCATTTGATAAAATCCAACATCCATTTCTATTGAAAGCACTTGAGAGTATAGGAATAAATGGACTTTTCCTTAAAATAATCAGTAGCATCTATTTAAAATCATCAATAAGCATCATATGTAATGGGGAAAGATTGCAACCATTCCCATTAAGATCAGGGGTGAAACAAGGTTGTTCACTATCACCATTACTCTTCAATATAGTATTAGAAATGCTAGCTTTGACAATAAGAGTGGAGAAAAAAATTAAAGGAATCAGAGTAGGTAATGAGAAAACCAAATTATCACTCTTTGCTGATGATATGATGGTATGGTAGAGAATCCCAAAAATTCAATGAAAAAGATATTAGAAATAATCCACACCTTTAGCAATGTTGCAGGATACAAAATAAATCTACACAAATCATCAGCATTCTTATATATCACTAACAAAATCCAACAGTTAGAGCTACAGAGAGAAATTCCATTTAAAGTAACTACCAATAGTATAAAATATTTAAGAATCTATCTCCCAAGGGAAAATCAGAAACTATATGAGCAAAACTACGAAACACTTTCCACACAAATTAAGTGTGATCTAACCAATTGGAAAAATATTAAATGCTCTTGGATAGGGCAAGCAAATATAATAAATATGGCAATACTACCTAAACTAATCTATTTATTTAGTGCTATACCAATCAGATTCCCAAAACACCATTTTAATGACCTAGAAAAAATAACAACAAAGTTCATATGGAAGAATAAAAGGTCGAGAATTGCAAGGGAACTAATGAAAAAAAAATCAAATGAAGGTGGCCTAGCTGTAATTTATCTAAGATTATATTATAAAGCAATGGTTACCAAAACCATTTTGTATTGGCTACAAAATAGACTAGTTGATCAGTGGAATAGGTTAGGTCCAAAGGACAAAATAATCAATAACTCTAATAGCCTAATGTTTGACAAACCCAAGGACCCCAGCCTTTGGGATAAGAATGCAATGTTTGACAAAAATTTGCTGGGAAAATTGGAAATTAATATGGCAGAAATTAGGCATTGATTCACACTTAACACCGTACACCAAGGTCAGGTAAAAATGGGTCATATGATTAGAAATAGTTTCAATTTCTTTATTCGATCATTGTCTGTTCATATCCTTTGACCATTTATCAATTGGAGATTGGCTTGATTTCTTATAAATTTGAGTTGATTCTCTCTCAATTTTGGAAATGAGGCCTTTATCTGAACCTTTGACTGTAAAAATGTTTTCTCAGTTTATTGTTTCCCTTTTAATCTTATCTGCATTGATTTTGTTTGTACAAAACCTTTTCAATTTGATATAATCAAAGTTTTCTACCTTGTGATCAATAATGATCTCTAGTTCTTCTTTGGACATAAATTAATTCTTCTTCCACAGGTCTGAGGGGTAAACTATCCTATGTTCCTCTAATTTATTTACAATCTCATTCTTTATTCCTAGATCATGAACACATTTTGATCTGATCTTGGTGTATGGTGTTAAGTGTGGATCAATGCCTAATTTCTGCCATATTAATTTCCAATTTTCCCAGCAAATTTTTGGGTCTACATCCTGGTTCAATATACTTTCTGTGAAGTTATAGATTGAATTTCAAACATAAAAGATGTAACATATAAAGACAACTTTAATGTAAACCAATTTATGGGGTTGTATATACATATAATGATCTATGATGCAATAATAGCAAAACAATAAATGCAAAGGAGAAGTGAAAGAATTTAGGCATTAGATAAGAAATAATCATTTGATTGTATTAAAATTTTTGTTAGATGATGCACAGGATAACTTCATCAAACTAATTATCTTAATTAATTACCTTTTAATATCAGTCATTATCAAACAAATTCCTCTCCATTCCACCCCCTAAATCAAAACCTCCCTTGTAATAGAGAAAAAAAATTAGACAAAAATTACAAATATAGTGATAACAACTGATAATATATACATATGGTATCCTGAATCTCTGACACCAAGATTGAAATAAAGTATATTCCTTTAATCTGTTTGTTTAATTTTCAGTTCTCTTATTAGTATTTATATCAAACATGATAATACTTATTACTTGAAGAAATGTCTTATACATATATGTATAGGTGTGTGTATTCAATTGTATTTGCATTTTGCATATCATTCAAGTCAAGTCAATAAACATTTGTTAAATGCATTATATACTCCAGGCACTATGATAAGTATTGGAAATATACATACATATATATATATATAAAAGGAAAATAGTCCCTACCAGGAGATAGCTCATATTCTTGGTGTATCACAAAAATTAAGGGAGGAAAGAAAGAGGAAACAAAGGTACCCACTATGGAAGATTGTTAAATTAGGTCCTATGCAGAGAGTCAGGTGAGATTTCTGCAGAGGAATAAGAAAATTGGTGGACCTGGGATTCCTCTTTAAAATGAAGAGTTTTGAGGAAACTGGCCAATCAGAAAGAGAGATTGTTGGTCTGGAGCATATTTCCAATGTGAGAAATAAAAAAGGGCTTTCAGTATTGGAAAAAAAAAAAAGTTTCTGTGGCATGGACCAAGAAAGTTCTGTGGAGATGAGTTAGTATTGTATTCAGAAAATTAATAGAGATAATATTTGTATTACTATATTTCATGCAAAATTTTTCTATACCACTAGATTGTGCCTATGAAGTTATGTAGCTCCCTGGATAAAGTGCCAGGTCTGAAGAGGGGAAAATGCATCTTCCTGAGTTCAAATCCAGTTTCAAATAAATACTTACAAGCTGTGTGACCATAGGAACGTCATCTAAATTTATTTGCCTGAGTTTCCTCATCTGCAAAATGAGCAAGAGAAAGAAATGGCAAACCACTCCAATATCTCTGTCAAAGAATCCTTAAATAATGGAAAGACTAGTTCTGCTCTTATTTTCCCTAAACTAATTTTTCTTGCACCTTTGAATATTATATAATCAAAATGGTTTATTTTGCCTCTTATGATCACCTTCTTCACCCCTAATGTTATTGAGGATTTTAACAAAGATACTTTTCCTTCTAATCTTTTACTTTATTTATCAGGACCTGATCTTTTATACCCAAGTTCATATCCATTTGGGATTTATGGGGGTATATTATGTAAAATTTTTTCCAGAATTCTTTTTCAGTTTTCTTAGACATTCTTGTAATTTATATATTGGCCTTATGAAATAACTGGACTCAGCATATCTTGTTTTTGATCATCTAGTGATTTCTTTTCTTTATTTTCTCATAGCAAAGACTGATCATTTCAAACCAAGATCTGTTAATTTAAGTTTCCTTTATTCTTTTGTAAATCATGGTTTCTTTTAAGTGTGTGGACATTTTACTTAAAAATGAATTTTGTATTATCTATCTCACTCTATAAAGCATAATTATGGTAATTTGTTTGGAACAACATCAAAATTGCTTAATTTAGGTAACATAACCATTTTTGTTACATTAACATAATCTGGTGTTGTCTGCTTATAAGAACTCAGTATTTCTTCAATTACTTGTTTGACTCTCTACTTGTGAATTATTTTAATTTACCTTATATAAAATCTTGTTCATGTCTTGAGATATTAACATATATCTCCAGTTACTGTATGAATTTTATAAATAATTAAAATGGAATATTTTATGTCATTTTTTCCCTGTGGTTTTGATAGAACACTACAGAGGGTGATCTTTTTTTGTTGATTAATTTTTTAATTTATTATTTTCCCCTTAAGTGCATGCAAAAAACAATTTTAACATATATTATATACAATTTTTAAGTTCCAAATTCTCTTCCTTCCCTCTTTTCCTTTCCTTTGCATTTGAGAATGCAAACAATTTGATATAGGTTATACCTGTACAAGAATGCAAAATATTTCCATATCAGTTATGTTGTAAAAGAAAACATAAACAAAAAAAAAACCCAAGAAAAATAAAGAAAAAGTATGTTTATATTTGTATTTAGATTCTTATGAGTTCTTTCTTTGGAGAGAGATTTTTCATACTGAAATTTTCAAAATCATCATAGATCATTGTATTGCTGAGAATAGCTAAGTCATTCACAGTTGATCATCATGCAATGTTACTGTTACTATATATAATTTTCTACTGATTCTATTAATTTAACTTTGCATAAGTTCATACAAGTTGTCCCAGTTATTCTGAGAACATCATCTGAAAGTCTTATGAAATACTATATTCTTTTCTTATAACACAATCCAATTTGTTCAGTCATTCTCCAGTTGATAGGCATCCCTTCAATTTCTCACTTTGCCACCATGAAAAGAGCTCCTGTAAACATTTGTATATATATATATATATATAAAATCTACTCCCAATTTGTTCAGTCATTCTCCAGTTGATAGACATCCCTTCAATTTCTCACTTTGCCACCATGAAAAGAGCTCCTATAAACATTTGTGTATATATATATATATATCTACTCCCTTTTATTAAACGTCTTTGGTATTTCTGCATCAGAGATTAATTATTCCCAGTTTTGAAGCCCTTAGGGCATAGGTCCACATATTCTCCAGAATTGTTGGATAACATTGATAGCACACCTGTTTTTCTACATGTCTTCCAGAATTTGTCATTTTCCTTTTTTCAATTGGGTTACCCATTCTAATAGGTGTGAAGTGGTACTTCAAAGCTATTTTAATTTGCATTTCTCTAATCAACAGTTATTTAGAACATTTTTTTCATGACTATCAATAGTTATGATTTCTTTTTCTGAAAACTACTTGCTCTTATTCTTTTATTATTAGTCAACTGGGGAATTTTTATAAATTTGGCTTACTAGGTTTTTATCAAAAAACTGTGTAAAATGTTTTTCTTCTACTTTTAGCTTTAATTGTTTTGTTTGTGCAATATAAAACATCTTGCAATCAACATTATGAGTTTTATTTCCTATGATCTGCTCTACATCTTGCTTGAAAACTCTTGGAAAGGACATTTGACCATGCTCCCCTAATTTGCTTATGATGTTCCCCTTTACATCCATACCTCATATTCATTTTGTGGCTCTATTGGGATATGATGTAAATTATTTTATTGATTTCCCCTTTATAATATAGTTTAAAATCTGGTACTACTAGACAGCCCTCTATCAATTTTTTCTATAGCTTCCTTATTATTCTTAACTTTTGTTCTTCTAGATGACTTTTTTGGGGTTAATTTTTCTAGTTCTATAAAATAAAATTTAAAAATACATAAAAATCACTTTTTGGCATGTCATTGAATAAGTAAATTAATTTAGGTAGAATTTGCATTTTTATTATACTGGTTTAGTCTACTTATGAAGAATTAATTTTTCTCCCTGCTTAGTTCTGTCTATTTATTTTAATAAGTATTTTGTAAGTACTTTCTGAGTTTCTTTTGGCAGGTAAATTCCCAAATATTCTGTATTGTTTGCAGTTATTTTAAATGGAATTTCTTTTTCTATCCCTTCCTACTACATTTGTGGGTAATATATAGAAATGTTGATGATTTATGTCAATATATTTTATGTCTTATAACTGAGTTAAAATTATTATTGTTTCATCTAGATTTTTAGTCAATTTTCTAGGGTGTTTTAAGTATACCATCATATTATTAGCAAAGGGTGATAGACTTTCTTGCTTGTTGTTATTATTATTATTCCTTCAATTACTTTTTCTTGTCTTATAGCTATAGTTAGTATTTCTAGTACATATTGAATAATAGTGATGATAATAGACATACTTATTTCTCTTTTGATCCTATTGGCAAGAATTCTAACTTATTCCTATTATAGATAATATTTGCTCTTGGTTTTAGATATATCTTCCTTATTTAAAAAAAAAAAAAAAGCTCCATTTCTTCCCATTGTAAGAAACGATTTTTTCTTATTTAATAACAAATTCTTTTTATTAGTATCAAGGTTTTGTCCCCTTCTTTTTCTGCTTCTTCATCCAGAAATCCACCAGTATAGGAATCTTTGGAAAACATTTACCTATCCAGGATGACTGAGATTGAATCAAAGACAGTAAAAAACAAATTCCTGCTCATTATGTTTGCTCATTTGGATGATATGAATATTCCTAAGTATTTTTTTACCAAAATTTGGGTGACTCAAATCATGTGTCTCAAGACCCTTATTTTAATGGCCTATCTGCCATTGTAATATTCATTTTTCATTAATTATTAACCCATCAGAATTGATTGTCACCTTTCACAAACAAAAACTCTTCAAAGGGCACATAAACTATTAACCTACCTCCATTAGGCATTTTTGGTCAAAGAAAGATGGCCAAATGACCATCTTTTTATTATTAAATGTGCTGGTCTTATTAATAAAATGGTTAAGTTACCCAGAAATCAAGTCTCTTGGAATTTAGTAATAATGAATTTTGTATTCTCTCAAAAGTTTTTTTTTGGATCTTTGATATGATTATATGATTTGTATTAATTTTCTAAGTGATATGGTCAATTATACTTATAATTTTATTAATACAGAATCAGCTCTGCATTCCTGATATAACCCAATGCCCTCCTCTGATCATATTATATACTATTTTTAATATGTTGTCATACGTTTCTTGCTAGTATTTTATTTAATATGCTTCTTCATTATTCATTGGAGAAATTGGTCTATAGCATTCTTTATGTTTTTGTTCCTCCTGTATTATTAAAATCATATTTGTGTCATAGAAAAACTTAGCAGAAAACTTTTACCTATTAAAATATTTATATAGTATTGGAACTAATTGTTAGTTAAATGTGGGATAGAATTCACTTGCATGTCATTTAGCCCATTGGTATATTTTTTTAAGAGAGCTCATTTACTGCTTGTTCAATTTCTTTTCTAAGATAAATTCATTTAAATATACTATTTCCTCCTCTATTAATCTAAGCAAGTTGTATTTTTGTAAATGTTTATCTGTTTAACTTAGACTGTTAGATTATTGGCATAGATTACTGGATAATTGAGCAAAAAAGCTCTTAATAATTGCTTTAATTTTCTCTTCATTGGTGATGCATTGAAGCTTTTCATTTTTAATATTGTTAATTTGGGTTTTCTCTTCATTTTTTAAAAATAAAATTAAATAATTATTTATATGTTTTATTTTTCTTACATAACTAACTTCTAGTTTTATTTATTAGTACAATAATTTTCTTTCAATTGTATTGATTTTTTTTTGATTTTCAGGATTTCTATTTTTGGAGTTTAATTGGGAATTTTTAATTTGTTCTTTTTTTAATTGTTTTTAGTTGCACACCCAATTCATTGAGCTCCTCATTCTCTTTTTAATTGATGCAAGCATTTAGTTTTGTTTTCTATTATGCACTATTTAAGTTTTCTCCCACAAGTTTTGGTATACTGTGTCATCGTCATTCTCTTGAATGAAATTATTGTTTCTATACAGTTTTCTCTGACCGACTTCTTTAGTATATACTGTGATTTGGAAAGTATACATTTATATGTTTTTTGATTACATTTGGTGTGTTTAAAGTTTTCGTTTCCCACACCTGGTCAATTTTTGTGAAAGTGAAATGTACAACTGAAAAAAAAAAGGTATTCCCATTCAATTTTCTCCAGAGCTCTAGAATATTTCAATTTTCTAAAATTAATTTAACCTCCATAATAGATTTCTTATTTATTTTATGATTAGGTTTATCTAGTTCTGAGTGGAAAAAAGTTGATTTCCTACTAGCATAGTTTTACTGTCTATTTCTTTCCATAACTAATTTCATTTTTACTTTAGGAATTTGAATGCTATGCCATTTGGTGAATATGCTTAGAGTTTAAATTACTTCTTTGCCAATGGCACCATTTAATAAAATGTAATTTGACTTAATTATCTCTTTAAGTTAAGCTCATTTTTGCTTTGTCTAAGATCATGATCACTACCTTTTGATACATTAGCTGAATAGATTCTGCTCTAGTTTTTTATTTCAACTTTGTATATTTTTATTTCAAGTTCTAGTAAACAGCATATTTTTTGTATTCTTCTTTCTAACCCATTCTGCTGTCCATTTCCATTTCTATGTGAGTTTATCTCATTCACATTTACAGTTATGATTACAAACTGCATTTTTCTTCATTCTATGTTCTTCTGTTTAATCTTTTCTTTTTCTATTTTTAAACATTGTCCCTCCTCAAAATAATTTTTATTTCTAATCAAATTCACCCTGAAATTTCTCTTATCACTGCCTCCTTTCTTTTATTCCCTTTCTATTTCTGTGTTGCATTAGGCAGAGTTCAATACCTAACTGAGTTTTTATATGTATTCTTCCCTCTTTAAAAATATTCAAATGAAAAAGAAAGATGTAAACATTGTCCTCTCATCTCCATTATCCCCTCCATTGTAAAAGTGCATCCTTTTCTCCTTTTTTAAAAATGTGAAATAGTTTTCCCTATTCTTTCTCTCTATCCCCTCTTTTTCCAGTGCATACCTTTCTTTCCTCTTTATTTATTTATTTTTGAGACCATGCCAACACAGTTATATTACATACATGCTCCCTCTGTGTGTTAACTCCTGATTACACAATAAGCTGAAGTCCTTAGGAGTTATCTTCCCATAGAGGGAAGCAAATAGTCCAAAATTATTAAATCCTTCTCATTTCTCTTTCATATTTGCTTTTTTTTTTACTTTTTTTGAGCCTTATTTTAATTGTCAGATTTTCTATTCATCTCCTGTTCAACAGGAATGTTTGAAAGTCTTTGTTTCATTAAATGCCCATTATCCCCACACATGCCAAAGGATTGCATATAATTTTTCTGGTAGGTTATTCTTCATAACACCTTCAACTTTCAGAATACCATATTCCAAACTCTCCACTCTTTATGTGGTAGTTGATAAATCTTGGATTTTCTGGGCTGTGGCTTCAGATTATTTGAATAGTTTCTTTCTGATGGTTTTTAGTACTTTCTGTTTGATCTAGAAGCTTTAGAATTTAAATGAAAATTTAATTTTGTGATCTTTTTCAGGTGATCATAGGATTATTTTAATTTCTATTTTGTCCTTTGGTTTGAATATATTGGAACATTTTCCTTTATAATTTCTTGAAATATGATGTCTTGATGAAAAAATGCTCTAAATCATTATTGATCAGAGAAATGCAAATTAAGACAACTCTAAGGTACCAATACACACCTCTCAAATTGGCAAAAATAACAGGAAAGATAATGATGAATGTTGGAGGGGATATGGGAAAACTGAGACACTAGTACATTGTTGGTGGATTTGTGAATTGATTCAACTATTCTGAAGAGCAAGTTGGAACTATGCCCAAAAGGCTATCAAACTGTACATACTCTTTGATCCAGTAGTGTTTCTATTAGGCTTGTTGTATAAAGGGAAAGGGATCCATATGGGCAAAAATGTTTAATACAGCCTTTTTTGTAGTGGCAAGAAACTGGAAACTGAGTAGATGTCCATCAATTTGAGAATGGCTGAACAAGTTATGGTATATGAATGTTATAAAATATGATTGTTCTATAAGAAATGATGAACAGGATAATTTCAGAGAGGCCTGGAGAAAGTTACAGGAACTGATGTTAATTGAAATGAGTAGAACCAGGAGATCATTATATGCAGCAACAGCAGGATTATACAATGATCAATTCTAATGGACATAGCTCTTGTCAACAATGAGTTGATTCAGACCAGTTCCAGTGATCTTGTGATGAAGAAAGCCATCTGCATCCAGAGAGAGGATAGTGAAACTGAATGTGAACAACAACATAGTATTTTCACTCTTTTTGTTTCTTGCTTATGTTTTCTTTCACATTTTTTTTTCCTTTTGGATTTTATTTTTCTTAAGCGGCATGATATTTATGGAAATATGTATAGAAGAATTGCCCATGTTTAATACATATTGAATCACTTGTCAATTGGAGGATGAGGAAAAGGAAGGAAAACAATTAGAACACAGGGTTTTGTAGGAGTGAATGTCAAAAATTATCCATGTATATATTTTGAAAATAAAAAAGCTATAATTCAAAAAAAACATGATGTCTAGTCTCTTTTTTACATTATGGCTGTGAGGTAGTCCAATAATTCTTAAAATATCACTCCATTTTTTTTTTTCTAGTTGCTTTTTCGATAAGGTCTTTCATATTTTCTTCCTTTTTTAACTTTTTTTTTTTTTCTGTTGTTCCTTGATGTCCCGTGGAGTCATTACCTTCATGTGGCCTAATACAAATTCTTAAGGATTTTTTTCTCCAGTGAGTATTTTTTTCACCTATTTTAAATGTTTTCTTCAGTGTTTATTTAAAAAAAAAAACATTTTCCAAGTTATTAACTGTCTTCTCATAGTTTTCTTGCATTGCTTTCATTTCTTTTCCTAATTTCCTCTATCATGTATTTAATATTTTATAAATATTTCTCTTCCTTCTTTTTAAATTTTTTAGCTCTTCAATGAATTCTTAATGGGCTTTTGTTCAATCTTCATTTTTCTGAGGCTTTGATTGCAATTGTTTTCATGTTATTGTCTTCTGAGTTTATCTCTTGATCTTCCCTGTCATCATAATAGCTTTTTATGATCAAATTCTTTATTGCTGTTATTGTTGTTTGTTAACTTTTCCAATCTGTTTCTTGATGTTGGATTTTATGATAAATTTTGACTCTTCTTATCTGAGGTAGGGTTGGGGCATTGTTCAACTTTCAGACTTTTTAAAGCTTCTGTTTCCACTGTTAGTTCTGGGTTTTTGTAAGTTTTTGGTGATTCTAGTCACAAGATGTGGGGAGAAATGTGTTCACTGCTCTCTTTGTTCTTTTTCCCAGGAAGGATCCCTGCTCCCTTGTAGCAATTATTAACATTCCTTTCTACCTTCAAACTGCTACCCAGAATTTGGTATGGGTGATGGAGTTGTCAAATAGCTCTCAGTTCTATGTCTACTGCTAGTCTGAGGGGGGGGAGGGAGGTCTCCTTTATTATCTTTCTTTCAGGTTGTTTTATCCTCTTACTATTTGGATTGAGAGTTCCCCAAACTGTTGCTGATACTATTGTAGCCACCTTCAAGATCCACAGCTAGTGTTTCCATACCCTATACTCCAGGTTAGCCTAGTGTCACCAACTACTTTTTCCAAGTTCCTCAATTGTCTTGGACTTGAAAGTATTTCGCCCTGACCTTGTTTTGGTTATTTTAATACAGAATTATATTTCAGTCATTATTTTAAAGTTGCTTATAGGGGAATGTTAGAAGTACTTTCTCTACACTGTCATCTTGGCTCTGCCCTGATTCCACTAGTTCTTTAGTAATAAATTTTAGTTTTGTTTATTGTAGTCCATATAGCTCCGTGGTCTATAAGTTCCCTTTAAATGGAGACTTTGTGAAGAGATTTTTGTCCCACTTTCTAGTTCTCTAATAAGAGACAAAGTGTATTGAAGGTTCTGAAAAAGTAACCTATAGTCAAAAATTTGGTCAAGAAACTCAAAACTTCCCACCCACACTATATTGGTCAGTTTTTAAAATATAAACTCAATTGTGCTCCCTTTCCTATATGAAGAGAATTTCCCAGTATTTCCTCACCTACAAAGATATTGACTTATTAGAGAAAGTGATTTTTGTTATTGAAATAGTTATTTCTGTCTTCATATCCTTATCCTGATTGCCACTTACACATTTTTGCCCATATTTTCTGTTTTCTTACAGCATTTTACTGAGTATTTTGAAAACAAAAAATTTTTTTAAAGAAACTGAAACAATCTTTTACTTATAAAATGCCAAGTTGTTTTAGATTCATGAAAACATTCATTTTATTTCTTAGTCTAGTCTTATTTTTTCTAATCATATATCCTTTCTCTGTTTTATGAGTTTACCAGTTGAATACCATACATATCTCTGGGTTCTTTTGAAAGAATGACTCAACTTTTTCCCTTTTTTCTAAACATCAATTTTAAAAAATAATTATTAGATTCAGCTTTGTTGGATGTATTATTCTGAAAATGCAACTTGATCTTTGCTTTTCAGAATTTCATGTTCCATTATTTCCTTTGATGTTGCAATTCTAAAGTTGTATCCTGATCTTCCTTTGTTGATAAATTTGGGTTTTATTCATAGAGTCTTTATAACTGAAGAATTGGGTATAAGGCATTGTCTTAAGAAAGAAACCTAGCCAGTAAGCCCCAAGATGTCTTGGGAGGTTTCAGAAATTAAAAAAAAAACATTACTGTGGTCAGAGTACTTGCCAGTAAAAGGATATGATAGCTTATGTAGAAAGAAAAAAATAGGAAAGAAAGAAGAAGGAAAAAAGGAAGGAAGGAAGGAAGGAAGGAAAAAAAGGAGGAAAGAAGAAAGAAAGGAAGGAAAAAAAGAAAGTAAAAAGGAAAAGAAAGACAGAAAAAGTTGTCAACACAGTTATAATGGTAAATTTCTCTTTTCTTTCCCTTCCCTCTGTTCACATAGGGTATCATATATTTACTTGTGAGTGCTCTACTTAAGGCAATGATTGCTGAAACCTCACAGGATATTTTAGGACTCACTGGCTTGATTTCTATCTAAAGGACCATTTCTTAAACCCAAATTACTCTGGCTTTCATTCATTGGCTAACACTAGGATCTAGGCAAAGTCCAATTGGTCATTGGCTGGGCCCTGATTGGCTTGGTGAGTATAAATGGCAATTGCTTCAGATTTGGCCAGAAATTCTGAGGGTTTTCCCCTCTGAGATTGGATTAAGAGTAGATGTTGTTTCAATCAGGCTGAAGCCTCTTAAAGACATTAGCATAAAAAGGCCAAGGTCTTCCATTGTATCTAGAGTCATCTCCAGTTGTCTTGATCTATATCTTGCCACTGGACACAGAAGGCTCTGGAAGAAAGTGAGACAGATGACTTTGCATAGCCCACATTCAGTGAAATACAGCTCAGCTATATATTGTTGCATCTCCTCCCAGATATGAAGATCCTCTTTGAGAAGGGAGGACAAACAACAAGAAGGAAAACAACAACTGAAGACTATTTCCATATTTCATAAGCACATTGGAAATATATTTTAAATATTTTTGAATATGTTTTTGATATGTTTTTCTAAAGGGTGTTATTAGGATTGTCTTTTCTTCTGAAAACACTCTTATTCTTAAAATTAGTCCAATATTATTGTTTGGCACAGGCAACTTCCAATCTTGCTAATTTTTTTTTTTTTTTTTTTAGTCTTTTCATTTAATTTCTTTCTTGTTTCAACATTTCAATTTTGTCACTCTTTTCTTTTACTTTTTAATTTAATTTTATCATATTTTAAATTTATAAGCATTTGCTTTTTCTTCCTCCACTGCACAACAAAAAATAAATGCAATCCTCATAACAAATATTTGTAGTTAAGCCAATTGTCACATTGCCATCTCCAAAAGAGTATTCCTCATTTAGGGTTATATTTTGAGGCCATCCATTTTCTATTGAATAATAGTAATACTCTTTATATTTAATACTTTGGAAACATGGTTGGTCATTGTTCAAGTAGTTCAATGTTGTTTGTCATTATAATGACTTTATTATTATATAAATTATAATCCTGATTCTGTTCAATGCACTCTGTATCAGTTTATTCTTAATTGTTTTCCTGAAAGGATTCCTTCCTTCATTCTTTTAGTATATTAGTATTACCATATTGTCATATACTATAATTTGTTCAGCACTTCTGCAATTTACAGACACTCTATTGGTCACAAAGGTTTCTATAATGCCAGTGGTTATTGTTACTACAAAAAGAACTACTCTAAATAACTTTGTACATATAGAGATCCTTTTCTTCTTTCTTCGGTCTTCTTGGAATATAAACCTAATAGTGGCAATTGGATCAAAATATATTGATAATTTAGTCACTTTTTAAAAAAAAATATTTTATTTAAAAAGCAATAAGAAAAAAGAAAAAAAAACATTAAAAAATACAAAACAAAATAAAATAAAACAAAAGAGAACATTGTCAAGTACCAATAGAACATCAGGGAGGATTCACAATATATAACAACAAATTACCAGTTCAAGAACTATATATATATATATATATATATATATATATATATATATATATATATTAGTAGAAAAATATATTTGTGACTGTATATTTCTTCTCTATTTCTTTTTAAATTGAAATTTTAAATTTAAATTATTTGCTGTACACTTTTTTACTTTATTCTTTTTTTTTCCTTTTTATCACCTTCACCTCCAACCTTTGTATAGTTAAGAAATAATATATTTATGTATACAAATATATATATACGGACATCCCTGTCCCCCCTACCCCCACTACCTACACACATATATATTTCCTATTCCTTCTGAGTCTTTACTTTAATTCTACTCCTGAACTTGCTTTGCTATTACTTAACCTCTTCCTCCCACACTCATAGATCCTTCCCTCATCTTTTGCTTCCCCATCCCTTATTTCTTTATAGATTTTGGAGGATGCCTTATCCTTCATGGTATAGATGTAGAGTTGCTTATTTAACCCATTCCTGAAGTGAATAGGTTTTCGGAACTATGAGCCCTCCTCCCCATTCTAATGCCTCTGTCTATTCTTCTTTTGCACCTCTCATATAACATGCTTACTATTTTTACCTTAACTCTATCCTAATCTTTCTTTTCAACTACTTTATTGATGTCAAATTTAAACATATGGTATACATTTGCCATGATAAAAAACAAAAATAATTTATCTATATTGAGTTTGTTGAAATTGATAGGATCTTATATATATATATATATATATGCATATATATATATGCATATATATATATATATATTTTTCTTTTTATTAAGTTAGTGTTTGGTTGATAAAAAGTTCTGAAAATCTACAAGTTTGTTAAATGTCCATTTTTTCTCATTAGATATTATAAATAATTTTGCTGGATATATTTTTGGCCATAATTCTAATTCTTTTGACTGTCAGTAGATATGTTTCCAGGACCTGTGGTCTTTTATTATGTTTCTTGCAAAATTTTCTCTTTAATCTGGAGATTTTGAAATTTAGCAATAATATTCTTGTGTCTTTCCCACAGAGGATCTCTTTGAGGTAGTGATCAGTAGATTTTTTTCTGTTTTTATTTTTCACCTCATGTTCTATCACTCCAGGACATTTTTTTTTTAATTATTATTTCCTGCCTTATTGTGTCAAGGTTCTTTTTTTGGTCACACCTTTCCTGCAGTCCCATTTTTCTTATATTTTCTCTTTTTGATCTGTTTTCCAGATCTGTTATTTTTCTTATAAAATGTTTGCAATTTTTTTCTATTTTCTCATTCTTTATAAACTATTTTCTCATTCTTTATAAACTATTTTGTTATTTCTTTGTTTCTCATAGTTTCAGTGGCTTTCCTTTGCCACTATAAGAGAGGTGCAAAAGAAGAATAGATACAGAGGCATTAGAATGGGGAGGAGGGCTCATAGTTCCGAAAACCTATTAACTTCAGGAATGGGTTAAATAAGCAACTCTACATATATACCACGAAGGATAAGGCATCCTCCAAAATCTATAAAGAAATAAGGGATGGGGAAGCAAAAGATGAGGGAAGGATCTATGAGTGTGGGGGGAAGAGGTTAAGTAATAGCAAAACAAGTTCAGGAGTAGAATTAAAGTAAAGACTCAGAAGGAATAGGAAAGATATATGTGTATAGGTGGTGGGGGTAGGTGGGGCAGGGGTGTCTGTTTGTACATATATGCTCAAAGAATTGTTTTCATCTTTGAGAATCTATACCTCTTTTTCTACTTGGTTAGCATTTTTTTTTCATAATCTTCTTGTTTTGGAAGGTTTTTATTTATTTTTAGTTTTTTCCTCAATGTCTCTCATATAGTTTTTACATTCTTTTTTGAGTTCTATAAATTCTCTCTGGGCAGGGAGCCATTCACATTACTCTTTGGGGTAGAAGATTTTTTTTTTTTTTACTAAAGTGTTCTTCTCTGAAGATGAACACTAGTATTCTCTGTTCTCATAATATCTCAATAGTGGGGATTTCTTCTCTGCTGGTTCACCTTTTTTTTTTTTTTTTTTTTTTTATGATAAGAGATATTAGTGTAAGCACTTGTAATTGTGGAAGGATGGTGCCTCAAGCTTCCTTTCAGCTCTCCACTCTGATCTGAAATACCAAACCAAGAGTTCCTCCTTCAAATGCTCAAAGCCAGCAGCTTCCCTGCCCCACTGCCTCTGCATTGACCCAGTGTGCGTTCCTTTTCCACCAGGGCTGTCTCTGTAGCACAGCTGGACCTGGCATTCCTAATCAGCAGAGGTTTACTCAGTCTTCCCAGACTCAGACCCTGACTCCACAAAGACACCAGGAGATGACAGTTTCTGTGGTAATGCTGAAGATCCAGTCAAAACTAGCTAGCCCCAGGGCTGCCCACTTGGAGTTTCTCAGAGCTAGCTCAGAGGTGTTTGTACTTCATGTGGGTTAATCCTGGCCTGGGGTCTTTTTTCAGATCTCATCTGGTTGTACCTGGAAGACTTGTGTTCTGCCCCAGTCTTCTTGATTTATCATCAGTTTATATTGGCCCTAAAATACAAATTTATTCTATTTGTCTGGAGAACTTGACATTTACCAATCTATTCTGGTATCTTCCCAGTATTCTCCCTTGTCATTCCCTTTTTAAAATAATTTGTGATTTTGCAAAGAATTTGTCTTTTGTTCTTCATTTTGTATTCCTTTGAATTTTTTGGTTATTTTTGTGGGAGCTCAAATATGTATTTGTATTTCTCTATACTCTTTGCTTTAATTCTTTTATTTTCAACCATTCTAGAAGGTTTTAGTTTTACTCAGTTTTAATTTCTGAGGGTATTGTAAGAATTACAAAATTGCTTTTTTTCCCCTTCCTTAGATTTTCTTTGAATCTTTCACTAAAGAATATTTGTTCATTGTATTAGATATTTTACTAGTTATTTTTGTCATATTTGCTCTTTGTCAGCTTTTATCAGTCATTATCAATCTTTGTTGTTTTCCTCATTATTTCCTTGTTATCTTGATGTTTCTTATTGTCAGTCCATTAATTGAAGCAGATCCAGTGTTATTGTTATCTCCCCCCACTCCTTCCCTCCCATCCTCTCATTCTCTTCTTTCCAAACCATAGGGCTCAAGAAATATTGGTGCTTTTCAAGGAGTGGGGAAAAACAAAACAAAATAAACAAGCAACAATAAGAAAATTTTGCATCTTTATTCCAGGGAGACTGAGAAACTGCTGAAACTTGTCTAATTCTTACCCTTTTCAAATATTATTCTCCTGAATTTCATTTTCCTTTCAACTTGAAAGAAAGTTGCTTATACTTGGTTGGCCCAGTTTTCTTATCTGTATCTTGGATATAATAATACAATCTATCTCATAGTGATGTGGGTTGAGGTCCCTTTAAGATTCCTTTCTGATTTCCTACCCCCATGGCTGAAGAAGCTAAGATCTTTGATTCACAAATTCTGGTCAAAAAGCACCCTTTTGAATTACAATGATACCCTGGCTTTCCCAGCCCCCACTGGATCTTAACTTGGGCTTTCCCAGCCCCCCACTATCTGCTCAGGTTTCCCCAACCCCCACGAACAGCTTCTTCCTTATCTAAAAACCCATTGAATTCTATTCGATGCTAACCCTGGCCGAAACCAGAACTCTACATACCTTCAAGATCACTAAGAGCTCCCATTATAAAAAGGGGCAACCTTGGAGCCCATTCTTTTACAGGAGCCCTAAAAGACGGTATCCTTCTGGCCATGTTAGGGTTCCTGTCTGCCTGGTGACCAGCTCTGGCCCTGGCATATTTCTACCTTTACCCTTACTTCCAAACCCCTACAATAAACCTTTTTTTTTGTTTGTTTTTTTGTTTTTATCAATTTAGGTTTTTGAGGCCTGTAAATTCCTTTACAGGGGACTCTGTGCCGTCACTAGACTATCCTTGCGCCGAAACCAAAGGGGGTTCCCCCTTTCCTAACACTTATCACTAGGATTGTAATGAGGATTGACATAAATATGTACCTAGTTTTACAAAGTTTAAAGTGCTAAAAATGTTAATTTTATTGTGATTACTATAATTTCGTGTGTGATCTTTGGAAAGTCATTCTCCTCAATACTTCAGAAGGAAATTTTTGTTTCAAAATTCACATCATTTTTATGGCTTCTGCAATGTTCTCTTTCACTGACCTCTCAATTATCCTTCCTCTTTGCCAAAGCAAACCCTTTTATATAAGTAATCCTTTTCCAGCCCATATCTCCCATCTTGTCCCTGTTGTCTTCATTTTTCAAACCTAATGTATATTTTCTCCCTATTAGCTGCTTCCCTACTGTCTGCAGATACTCCTATATCTTTTTCATCCTCTAAAGATCCTCACTTGATCCATCCATCCTTGCTATCATCTTATATCTCTTCTTCCTCTTCTGACTAAACTCCTTGAGAAAGCCATCTTTATTAGAGGCTTTCTTTTCTATTTGTCCCACTTCTAAACTCTTAGCAGCATGGTTTCTGATCTCATTCAACTGAAACTGCTCACTCTGAAGTTAACAATTATCTTTTAATCACCAAATCTAACAATCTTTTCTCAATTCTCATTCTTTCTGATGTTTTGTAATACTTTGCCTTTGTTAATCATCCTTTTCTCAGTTGACTTTACAAAGAACTCAGTTTTAGAATGTCAATGTATAGCAGCAAGAATGGGAGATTACCTTCTCACTTCTTTCCTAAACAATTCCTTTGCGTCAAGTCTATTTTGGAGAATAAGGGAAGTCTCCATTACAAAATAGGTAGGATCTGACCTTTGTGGATTTGACATGCATTCTCAATGAGTATTCAACTTTGCCTCCCCACACTCAACATATACTACACGAACAATACTAAGAAAAAGAAATGGGGCCTTTTTCTAATCCCAAGGTCATCCCAGTCATAACTATGAGGTCATCAGTGGATTTGACTAGGAGGATAAGAATGTGTCCTTATTCCTCAAATCATCAACAATTCAATATAGTATGCTATAGGGACAAACAAGACAAAACAAAAAAGAAAATGAAAGGAAGGTCTTCAGTGTGTGAAAATTCTGTTTCAATTTTTTTTAAACAGGAGCATTGAAGATCTTTGGGCTCCCTTAGGTGCTTTAGTCTAGGAGTATTGTGATCTCAGAAAAGGGGAGCCCTTTAGCTTCTTCCTGCTTTCATCCAAAGAAGAGAGAGAGAGATCTAACGTCTCTGCAACTTCTCAGCTGTTTATCATTCTCTACAGATGCACAGAGTTCAGCACATGTGTCCAATATCATGTTCTTCCAGATCTGCTCCATCTCCACATTAAGATTGGCCAACTCCCTTCTAAGCCTCAGGATCATAAACCCTCTACCATCTTCATAAATCTTCTTGAATTTTTAATCTTTGATAAGGTACCGACATCTCCAGGGTCACTTCCTCTTAACAGAGACTGCTATTTACTGTTAAAAATGTCAAGGATATTCATGTAGGTATTATAAGCATGTCTTTCTGACATGCATATACCAGAATAGCTTACAGGAATACTAATGAACATGCCAGTATTTGGAGAAGTTCTATCTAAGAAGGCTTTTGCCATCTTTGGAAGGCTCTGTAATACAGGGCCTGAGAATGACCTTCCCCAAAGCTATTCTCTTCAGGTTCTTAAAGGACTAACTGCTTCTACTCCTTCACAGCTTCTTCTCTAGGAAGTAGGTTGTGTAGCAAATGGAAAGAAGTACTTAAGTTAAAGGGAATATTACCTGAATGATAGTATAATGCTGGTGGCATGGGTCTGATATTCAATGTGCCTATGTGCAAAATGAGGATAATTAAGAACACCTTCCCCATATCCTGGTTGTGAAGATCAATTAAAATAATGCATAGAAAGCTATTTGAAGGACTTTATACAAATATATATATATATATATATATATATATATATATATATGAATCATTATTATTATACTATGTAATGAAGGGGTTGAACTAGATGTCATCTGTTTCATTCCAGTTCTAAATTTATGATTGTTTCAATTTAATGACCCCTATGTCTTAGTGTCATTCTTCAAACCTGTTCCCAAATTACTTCTTATCATTCCTTTGTCTATAGTATCCATTTCCCTAAATTAAATTATTTTTTCTATCCCTTCTTCAATAATACAAGGTTGAACATGTGAATCAATCAATTGTTTTCTAGTAGCTTTTCCAATAGTAATAATAACTAATAATTTGATGACTTCAAAATCTTAGTAACCAAATCATCAAATCAACTGTATTTAGAATCAATAGACTGTTATTTAATCAGCCTGACAACAGTTGATTCAGGTATGACATGTAATCATGATTTTAATTTTTCACGCTTAATCAAGATCTCATGAGAAATATCACATTCAAATTAAGAGTAAAATTTAGACCCTAAAAATAAGGTAACTTATAAAAATGCAATTACTTTGTATAAGGTTTTATTTTTTACTGTATCTCTTCACTGAAAGAAAATTTAATAGGCATGTTTCTGTTTATTAATAACATGATTTAAAATATCTATAAATAGAAAATCACTGAATCTTCAATTGTTGCAAAACATGATGATTCAAATCTAACACTTCATATTTGTTCTCTGTTTTGGAAAATAACACTATATGTATCTTTTAAAAGGATTTCTGTTTAAAAGGATTAAAAGACTAAGAATGAAAAGTGGGCTCACAAAATGCACTTTGACTTCATCTTTTTTTAAACACCTTTAACACTTGATCATTGCTAATTCTCTTATAATCTCATCGTTTAAGGTATAAGTTTTACAAAACAACAAGCATTTGGAGTACTTATGTGCAAAGTGATAATCCTGGAAATTTAAACTAACTTCCTCACTTTCAGAAAGAAACCTGTATACTATGTGCAAAGAAACAAGGCTGTGTAACGAATATTTAAAATCATTTGTAATAGTTTAAAATTTAAGAATCAATGAATTATCATCAATATTGTGTCACCAGTATTGTCCAATAACTATGCTTAATTATGACTTGTTGATGTGGTAATATTCTGTATTTTAACAGACCCCAATATTTTAAGACATACTCTTAAATGGATGCTTAGCTTTACTTCATGTTTTAATCATAACATTATAAGATAAATTTATGTAAAGGCACACTTCTTAATAAAAGAAACAGACCATTTATTTGAACAGCTTTGTTTTAGCAAAATCAAGTTTTTCTAATTCAATTTTTTGAAAATAATTTTTCTTTTCCAAATAATGAAATGCTGCTTGGTTTTAGGAAGCGTGCTTATGAATGGGTTCAAAACAAATCTATTTCATGAAACAGTATGAAACTGCACATGAGCATGTGTATTTATTTATAAAATATGTTTCTTGACATTTAACTTGAGATGTAGGCAGCTAAGTTCAATTCTTTTGAAAGTATAGTTCATAATGATGGAAAAATACATTCCTTTCTCAGGACAAATGTCATCAAGATTAACAGTTAACAGTTTCCTAAAACTATATTCTTTACTTTTATACAATCAAAAATTATAGGAAAAAATATAGATTAAGAATATAACTTATTATAGATTAGTGAAAGAAATTATTACTTGGAGAATATCTTGTGAAGAGTCTTTGAGATATCAGAATGTCATGTTAGAATGTTTTTAATATTTGTTTTGTAGGATGTGGTTTAAACTTTGCTTTATTCATAATCATTTAAAGCAATTTCATCTTTATGTATTTAATAGCTAGCAGCAATGATGCAGCTTATAAACTGGAAGTCTCTCATGAAAGATATTTCTCCTTCTGGCTGGTCTTTATCTTGTTCTTCATCCCCCTCCTTCTTCCTCTTTTGCTTAAAAAAAATCATGGGTAAGAAGGCTGATTTCAGAAAAGCTTAGGAATTGATGATGAGTGAAGTAAGCAGAAGCAAGAGAATATCGTACACAGTAACAACAAAATTACATGATCAACTGTGATGGTCTTGGCTCTTAGAAATGTGGTGATTTAATTCCAGTAGATGCGAGATGAAAAGTGCCATCCACTTTCAGAAAGAGAACTATAGAGACTGAATGTGCATTAAAGAATATTATTTTGACCTTTTGTTGTTGACGTCATTTGCTTGCATTTTTTTTCTTTCTTTTGTGTTTTTTTCCCTTTTGATCTGATTTTTCTTGTACAGCATGACAGATATGGAAATATGTTTAGAATTGCACATATTTAAGCTATCTCAGATTGCTTACTCTTTTGTGGCTGTGCAGGGTGGACAGGGAGATGTCAGGAAAAAAAAGGAGAAAAATTTGGGACATAATCTTTTGCAAAGGTGAATGTTGAAAGCTATATTTGCAAGTATTTGGAAAAATAAAATATTGTTGAAAAATCATAGATTTTATGACAAAATAAATCTAGAAACATTCTAGGTAAGTGGCAAAAGTCTTTTCTTTCCTTCTGAAAATAAAACAAAGTTTTAAAAAATACATTGTAATTAGTGTGAGTGTTAACATTATAGCAGACCACAAAAATGACAAAAAGTCAAGTTGGTTAGTGTTATACTGCTACTTGTAAATAAGCCCATTAAAGAAAAAAAAAAGATTCAATAGTTACATCAATGAGTTGAAATAGACAAAGCTTGATTTCATTCTTTTGCATAGCAAATTCCATGTAAATACTCGAAACACTAGTGTAATCAGCATAGTTAAGTAACCATTGAGGTTCAATAGAGTTAATGGGACTTGCTGGGGAATCAGAAGCAAACTCTACATTGTATTTTACATATGTGTAACATTAGCTTTAAAGGGCCCTACCATAGAGATAATTGGTACACTTTTATATTGTGAAGAGGAGAAAAAAAAAAAAAAACTTGGGAGACTGGTAGTTTTTCTGGAGACACTATTAACTATGATCACTAGTGGAAAAATGGAAAAACTAAAGACAAAAAGGACTAATAGAACTTCTTTCCTGAAAGAATAGCATTAAACTCTATCTTGCAAAGAATCATTATGAAGAGCATTAGTGGGGGAAAAAAGCTTTTAATTGGCATTATGAGAGAGCTTGTGGTAGCAGAATTGAGAAAAAATAATAAATTACAATGATTAGTGGTAATTCTGGATGTTAACTTTCTCACAGCTAATACATTATACTTAGTTATTTTTGTCCTTATTTCATTGTTTATTTTACTAGTAATTAATTATATGACAAGTGATCATGATGTTAATTTAAACATAGGATCTTAGTGTATTGATACAGAGAAGATGAACAAAAGTATGCAATAAAAGATTTCTCCATTTTATTTAGGGAATAATATTTTCTTAACTGGGATAAGGGCTCTAAATTCACCAATTAGAGAGATTTCAGTTTTAGTAATTAATGAAATGTTAAAAATAAACTTTTATTCTTGAATGAGAATGATAAGGAAATGAACAAATAATAAACTGAGATTATGATTTCTTTTAGCTATCTACTTGTATACTCACAATTATTTTTTGTAGCCAGCATTTGTTGGGAAGGCTCCAAGTCAGGGGGCATAAGCTTGAAAGTATTTTCTTCCACTTAAGAGAGTTGTCAGGAAAGTGAATTTTTGTCCTAAGCTAAAAAACTGATATCCTGAAAACATCAGTACTTATGGGAGAGATGAGTAGATTTTCTTTTTTCTTCTAAGCCAATTGTGCTCTAAAAACTTCCATTTTTTAATGGGGGGGGGGCAAATTGATATTCTCATTTTCTACTCTCTCAGAGAATATAGGCTCATGTTCCCTTGTGCTATTGTCCTCAAGGAAGGAATCATAGTCTTCCATGGAGAGGGTCTATACCAGAAAGCATATTAAAGCCACCCTTCAAGCTGCTGTCTATATGTTTAATTCTTTTAGGTTGTTTTTTTTTTTTTTTTTTTTTTTTTTTTTTTTTGTGCTGAGGCAATTGAGTCACACAGCTAGGAAATGTTAAGTGTCTGAGCCAGATTTGAACTCAGGTCCTCTTGGCTTCAGGGTTGGTCCACTGAGCCACTTACCTGCCCTCCCCTCCCCCCCTATATATTTAGAGATATCATATGGACATACAAAACCTATGTTGTTAGCATACACCTTACATAATTGCTTCCTATGATCTAATAATTCAGTAATTAAGTTTTTCTCCTGTAATCATGTATTTGCACTATAATTCATTTATCTAGTAATGAGTACCGCTATTAACCAAGGATAATTTCTCTTTATATTTACGAACTCTAAACTCCTAGTAACTAGGTCTCTTATTCTTGGTGTCAGACTTTTCAGAAGAGGCTAATTTGTTTACACTTCCACCAATTACATTCAATTTGGGGTTATCTTGATTTCTTTTCAGGTTCCTTATTTGGATATATATCCCAAATCTTCCAAATATCTTGGATCTTTGACTGACAGTACTTGCAAAGTACATGTCTTTTTCTTATCAGACTAATCTCACACAAGTATTTTTAAATTCCCGTGTATCTATATCTCAAACAGTAAATATCCCTAATCATATTACTTTATTCTGAACATCTGTTTTTTTTTTTTTTTTCACATTATGGATTTTCTGTGACATCAAGTCCTTTACTTCTCTGTACTATACTTTTACTGCTCCTGGAACCACAGTCCTGATGGGGGCTAAGCTCAGTTTAGCAGTTCCTTTGCTTCACTGATAATTGGCTTTCCCAATTATCCCTGATCCTTGGATATTCATAATTTTGATAATAAAATAGTAATGAATAATAATGATAATAATACCAATAAATAATAAAAAGTGGCTAGCATTTATATAGCAATCTGCAAAGTACTTTCTCAACAGACTTGGAACACAGGTGCTATAAATAGCTTCGTTTTAAAGATTAGGAAACTGACATTGGAAGGGGTAAATGACTAATTCAGGATCACACAACTAATTAAGTTGTTTGAGACAAGATTTGAACTTATAGCTTCCTGAATCCAGGTTCAGAGGTCTATCCCTTGCATCCCCAAGCTGCCTCTATTTTAAATGTCTTAAAATAGTGCTCTCTACATCCCTTGATGCTGCCAACTTTTGGTCAAAGATTATGGACTCATCAATGCTAGAGAGCCTCTTCATTTCTGTAGCTTAACCCTACAGAACAGCCTGTTACTCTCAGTTCTGAGAACTCAGTGAATCCTGTCCATTACCTAGAATAGTTTCCTTTAACTGTCCAAGAGCCTATCTTTTCAATAAAGTTATGGTGGTGACTTTATTGCTCCCATGGACTCCCTTTGTCCAATCATTGAAGACTCATCAGACTCCTGAGAAGATCTGTTATCTATAGCCTTACCATACTTCATGATTTGCTTATGCTTCCTTGGATCTCTTCATAAATCCCATCTGTGAAGACAAAAGACCAGGGCAAGTGGCAATTCTTCATAGCTTAGTTTTCTTATATAGATTGACTTTTGCAGTAGTTTATTTATTTATTTATTCATTCATTTATTTATTTATTTATTTATTTTTTAATTTATTTATTTATTTATTTATTTGTTTGTTTATTTGTTTATTTGTAAAATGAGTCCCCTCTTTCTTTTAAATATAATGTATTTTGATAAAATAAGTACATGTCAATATTTTAAAATGATGTATAAAGACTAAACAATGACAAAAGAAAATCTATTTCTTAAAGAGACCATTAGGATTCTATAGTATGATTTTTATACTACATCAGAACCAAATTGGGTTTCTTTGGTCACACATATCTGTATTTTTAATAGAAGACAATGAGGAAATTATATATAATATGTATCTATTTGCTTTGTGCTCCTTCCCCTCTTCCCCAGTAGACATGATTTACTTAAAGAGAGTTAAAGCTCTATAGCAAAATGTCATTTTGTTTATTGCTTGCTTTGATGATATATGCTATTTTAATTTATAGTTTCTGCAATGAAATGCATGAAAAGAATCTCTAACATCCAGCGACCTTAACTATGCCTACAAGAAATAAACATCATGGAAGCGTGGAGTGAAGTAGGATGATAGAACAGGCTATATTGGTATAGAATAATAGGAACCATTCAGTAGGCAGATTTAATATGAAAGAGAAAAGTAAAGAAGGATAAGCTAAGACTGCACAAGGTTAAGACTAGCCTCCTTTTCATAATAAACATTAATAATAAAAATCCCACCTGTAGGCCAAATCATTCCATTTTGAATGTGGTTGGTATGACACTCAGCCATTACCTCTGATGCTGTCTTGGATAAGATATGAATAGCTATTTTAATCACATTTTTTATCAGCAAAACATTCATTGTGTGAAAAATTTAGGATATTCAGCAAAAAAAAATATGGAATGCTTTCACATTTAAAAAAAAACAAAGGAGAAAAGGTATTATATATGTACTTGCATGCATGCATATGCAGCCATTTATGTGTTATTATATACATATACATGCATACATACACAGGTGTGAATACATATGTATGCATATATATATCATCATCATCAATAGAAAACAGGCAAATATGGTAGGATATGAGAAAACATAATTGTGTGCTTTGATATTTATGATGAAAGACCTGAGCTGAAAGAAAAATGACAAAAATGCTATCTTAGCCCTTTATGAAACAAAGAAAACCTGAAGGTCGTGCAATAGTAATTTTCGTCATTCCTTCCAAAGCCTTGGCAAGCTTTGAAAATTCATATGTAATAGCAGCTAGATTTTCTAAGTGAAAATACTTTGAAATTATCTTGGGATACATAGTTTATAAAAGAAACCTTCATTTTTTCAACCATAAGGAAAGTGAAATTATATTTTAGAGCATTGAATTGACTCCATTTAAAATTATTGTATTGTCTTAGGTGCACAGAATCTCACAATGTCTGATTATTGCTTTTTATTTTTTTAAAAGAAGAAATATTTCATTTAAAAATCAAGGCCCACTCTCTCCAAGCTGATTTGCTTCACAAATGTAAAATATATTCACCTAAACATCCAGAAAACAATATTTGTTTACATATAGATTTATCATCATAGAAGTATAGCTCAAGTATCTTGAAAAGCATTTGAATTTTAAAATAATTCCATGAGAAATACTCAAAATGTATAAATGTATTTTGTTCTATGCAAAGTGTGATGAGAGAGGATTCTAAAATATTTTTAAAGGATGCTCAATGTTCACCTTATTTTAACTGATTTTCAAAAGAGCTTGAAATTTTTACTTATTAGAAAACTTACTGCTTTTTTTTTTAGATTTGTGCATTTATACTGCAAAATATGGTACCCTTTTCCTCTAGCTTACTAAATAGCTAGAATTTAGTTGCACTATGCCTCTCAACCTTGTATCGTCCAATTAGAGCAAAATGCAAATAAAGAGATCTCATGGAACAAATGATCTAATTAACTGGGAAAGCTCAGTCTGGATGTCTGACTAAAACAATGCTTCACTCAGATTGAGAAAAAGCCTCAAATCTCTTGTTCTTTTTTATACCTCATTCTCAGTATATGCTTGGCTTTCTCTTGTTCATTCTCTCAGCAGGAACATTTGCTCTTTGTCCTTCTTTGTCTGGAGTTCATACAGAATTACATAGAAAGTGAAAATAAATAGTAATTCATTCAAAACATTTCTTTACTCCTATTCTATCAAATTTCTCCAACAGAAATTGATGCTCTCTAGAACAAAAATGGATATTTTAAAAATATAGATTTTTGGGAACATAGGGAACATTTGTAGGGAAAGGGAGAAATTATTCTCACTTGCCCAGACAGCTTTGCAAAGGTACCCCAAACATCTGGACTGTGTATTGACTTTCCTGAAACATCTGTTTTCTCTGGTCCATTATTCTCATATAAGTGTCATGCTTAATATTTAGTTTTTCTAAAAGTTCTTTACCTCTACTCTTGTATGAAGTTTTGATTGTTTAGTTTTTGTGATAGTTTCTTTTAGAAAGCATTTATTTTTTAGTGAAAATTTAAAATAAGGGTTTAAATTCACTTGAGGCATCACCTGGATGAAAATGCAGAAATAGATATACTTAGTAAGGCACTGAAAGCCACATACTTGAGATTTAGTAACTGTCCACCAATAAAATAATTTAAATTTAAATTTAAATTTAACATTCGTGCTATAGTATTAGGAATCAAGCAGGAAGCTAAATCTTTAAATTCACTTCAGTGACTGGCATTTAGTAACCCTAAAGGAAATATTTCTGAGTTCAGCTCTACACAATGACAAAACAAGTCGATTAGATCAATTCAGTTAAACTACTGGTCATTTCAGTGAAAAAAAAATCAATCAAGCCAGTTAGCAAAGTTGTGCCTACATGACAACTCAAAAATATTTTGGAAATTAAAGAAGGAAAAGTGATTTGGCACTTGTTCAGGAAGTATGAGATGTTTTTATCATTAGGATACCTAAATCAGATTGGTCAGTTTTTCCCTCTGGGATAGGTTTTTGTTCTTACTTCTTATTAGCCTAGTAACTGAGTTTTGGAAAAGGAATTGACAGCTATATAAATATAGTAATTGAACTTAAATTGCTGGGACCATTCCTTAGGATTCACATGTGCCTCAAAACCCAGAAAAAGAAGTATCCCCCAATTTTAAATTTAGCTTATATTTCCAGGCTAATTTCATATGACTCTCCTTTAAA